>NC_091994.1:55866217-55938717 GCF_044704955.1 Pristiophorus japonicus | reverse complement strand
GCCTGGCCTTGATGGGCGTGATGGGTTCGATTTCCTGGTCCGGGGTGGTGTTGTTGATCCTTTGGGTGTGTGTTATGGGCTCGAAAAAGGTGGTGTCTGCTGTGGGTTGTTCAGGGCAGTCTGTGAACCACAGCCTCGTTTGGTCCAGGTGCTTTCTGAAAATTTGTCCATTGTCTAGTTTGACTACAAACACCCTACTCCCTTCTCTAGCTATCACCGTGCCCGCGATCCACTTGGGACCATGTCCATAGTTTAACACATACACAGAGTCATTCAGATCAATTTCCCGTGACACAGTGGTGCGACATTTTGTTGCTGCCGCCTGCTCTCTACCTGATCATGCAGGTTGGGGTGAACCAGCGAGAGTCTGGCTTTAAGTGTCCTTTTCATGAGTAGCTCAGCCGGGGGCACCCCTGTGAGCGAGTGGGGTCTCGTGCGGTAGCTGAGCAGTACTCGGGACAGGCGGGTTTGGAGTGAGCCTTCTGTGACTCGTTTGAGGCTCTGTTTGATTGTTTGTACTGCCCGCTCTGCCTGCCCATTGGAGGCTGGTTTAAACGGGGCCGAGGTGACATGTTTGATCCCATTACGGGTCATAAATTCTTTAAATTCAGCACTGGTGAAACATGGCCCGTTGGCACTGACCAGTATGTCAGGCAGGCCGTGGGTGGCAAACATGGCCCTCAGGCTCTCAATGGTGGCGGTGGCGGTGCTTCCCGACATTATTTCACATTCAATCCATTTTGAAAAAGCATCCACCATCACCAGGAACATTTTACCGAGAAACGGGCCCGCATAGTCAACATGGATCCTCGACCATGGTCTGCAGGGCCAGGACCACAAACTTAGTGGTGCCTCTCTGGGCGCGTTGCTCAACTGAGCACACGCTGCATTGCCGTACACAGGACTCTGTCAGAGTCGATACCGGGCCACCACACGTGGGATCTGGCTACCGCTTTCATCATTACTATACCCGGGTGTGTACTGTGGAGATCCGAGATGATGCTCTTTTTTGGTAGCACTACGCGGTTACCCCACATCAGGCAGTCTGCCTGAATGGACAGCTCGTCCTTTCGACGCTGGAACGGCTTGATTGGCTCTTGCATTTCAATGGGGATGCTGGCCCAGCTCCCATGCAGTACACAGTTTTTGACTAGGGACAGCAGAGGATCTTGGCTGGGCTTATCATTTTCAAACGCTTCCATGGCCATCAACAAATTTGCAGGCTGCGCCATTTCCACCCCCGTGGTGGGCAATGGTAGCTGACTGAGAGCATCCACACAGTTCTCGGTGCCTGGCCTGTGGCGGATGGTATAGTTATATGCTGATAGCGCGAGTGCCCACCTTTGTATGCGGGCTGAGGCATTAGTATTTATCTCCTTGTTTTCAGCGAACAGGGATGTGAGGGGCTTGTGATCGGTTTCCAGCTCAAATTTGAGGCCAAACAGGTACTGATGCATTTTCTTTACCCCGAACACACACGCTAATGCCTCTTTCTCAATCATGCTGTAGGCCCTCTCGGCCTTAGACCAGCTCCTGGAAGCTTAGGCGACAGGTTGCAACTTCCCCGTAACGTTAGCTTGTTGTAATACACACCCGACTCCGTACGACGACGCGTCACATGCTAGCACAAGTCTTTTACACGGGTTATACAATACAAGCAGCTTGTTGGAGCATAAAATGTGTCTGGCTTTCTCAAAAGAAATTACTTGATTTTTTTTCCCCCACACCCAGTTCTCACCTTTGCGCAATAACACATGTATGGGCTCTAAAAGGGTGCTTAACCCCGATAGGAAGTTACCAAAATAGCTGAGGGGTCCCAGGAACGACCGCAGCTCCATGACGTTCTGTGGCCTGGGCGCGTTCCTGATCGCCTCTGTCTTGGCGTCTGTGGGCAGAATACCGTACGCTGCGATCTTTCTCCCCAAAAACTCCACTTCTGTTGCCATGAAGACGCATTTCGACCTCTTCAGCCGCAGCCCTACGCGATCCAGTCGCTGGAGGACCTCCTCCAGGTTTTGTAGATGCTCGACGGTGTTCTGACCCGTGACCAATATGTCGTCCTGAAAGACCACCGTGTGTGGTACTAACTTGAGTAGGCCCTCCATGTTTCTCTGGAAGATCGCTGCAGCCGACCGAATTCCAAACGGGCATCTGTTGTAGATGGACAGTCCCTTGTGCGTGTTGATGCAGGTGAACCCTTCGAAGACTCCTCCAGCTCCTGCGTCATGTAGGCCGAAGTCAGGTCGAGTTTGGTGAACGTCTTGCCTCCTGCCAGCGTCGCAAATAGGTCGTCTGCCTTAGGTAGCGGCTATTGGTCATGTAGCGAGAAACGATTAATAGTTACTTTATAATCGCCGCAAATCCTGACCGTGCCATCACTTTTCAGTACTGGAACAATCGGGCTGGTCCACTCACTGAATTCCACTGGGGAGATGATGCCCTCGCGTTGCAGCCTGTCCAGCTCAATTTCCACTCTCTCTCTCATCATGTGAGGTACCGCTCGCGCCTTGTGGTGAATGGGTCATGCCTCTGGGACCAAGTGGATCCGCACCTTCGCCTCAGAAGGCCTCATCGACATGTGATAGTGCTCGGATGTCATCCCAGTTCCAGCGGATTTTGCCCAGCCAGTTCCTTCCAAGCAGTGTGGGGCCATCGCCCGGGACAATCCAGAGTGGCAGTTCGTGCACCATGCCCTCGTAGGTGACCTTAACCATGGCGCTGCCCAGGACAGTGATGAGCTCCTTGGTGTACGTTCTCAGTTTCGTGTGGATGGGGCTCAGGGTTGGTCTGAGTGCCTTATTGCACCACAGTCTCTCAAACATCTTTTTACTCATATTGGATTGGCTTGCGCCAGTATCCAGTTCCATGGCTACGGGTAAGCCATTCAATTTTACGTCTAACATTATAGGTGGACATTTCGTCGAAAATGTGTGCACCTCGTGTACTTCAGCATCTGCCTCCTCTCTCTGAGGCTCGAAATTGCTTTGATCCACCATGGACCGATCTTCCTCTGCCACGTGGTGGTTAGCAGGTTTTGCAGAGTTTGCAGCTCGTTTGCAAGCTCGTTGGAGGTGCCCCATTGTTCCACAGCTCTTGCAAACATACCCTTTGAAGCGGCATGAATAGGCTGAATGGAAGCCTCCACAACGCGAACAAGGTGTGGATTGCCTTGCATTCATCCTTTGTTGCGGACTCTGAGTCATCTGGGTCACCTGAGGCCTGCTGGCAGTTGCAGACTCGTGGTTTCTGCCCTGTACATTGCTGCTCGCAAACACAGTTCCAGTTAATTTATGAACATTGCTAGCACTTGTGTGCTGAGAGATTTGTTTGGTGTTATCACTGGTGGACATAAACGCCTGTGCTATCGCAATGGCCTTACTGAGGGTCGGTGTCTCTACAGTCAAAAGTTTTTGTAGGATGGTCTCGTGGCCAATGTCCAGGACAAAAAAGTCACTGAGCATTTGCTCCAGGTTGCCATCAAACTCACATTGCCCTGCAAGTCGCCTTAGCTCGGCGACGTAGCTCGCCACTTCCTGACCTTCAGATCGCTGGCACGTATAGAACTGATACCTCGCCATCAGCACGCTCTCCCTCGGGTTAAGATGCTCCCGAACCAGTGTACACAGCTCCTCATATGACTTATCTGTGGGTTTCACTGGAGCCAGAAGATTCTTCATGAGGCTGTAGGTCGGTGCCCCGCAGACCATGAGGAGGACCGCTCTCCTTTTTGCAGCGCTTCCTTCTCCGTCCAGCTCATTGGCTACAAAGTACTGGTCTAGCCATTCGACATAGGTTTCCCAGTCCTCACCCTCCGAGAACTTCTCCAGAATGCCCACAGTTTACTGCATCTTTGCGTTGGATTCGTATACTCATCGCCAGTTATTGTGTTCCTAATACAGATGAGGCTGCACACAGGGAGGTTAAAGTAACAGTGACCTCAGTCTTTAATATGACACTCCAGAGTGAGGAACAGGCCTTAGGGGCTGGCTGATATACAGTGCTCCCAAGGGATGCTGGGATTCCTTGCGACTTCAGGGGATGAGCTCCCTGGTGGCGGAACATGGGAGTGCATGCTTTACAGATACACAACACGACCCACAGGCAGCCCACCCTCCAGGGCAGGTGGAAACCTGTCCGCCCCCACTAAACTCTTTGTCAAAACCTACCATTGCCGTTTTTATTGAGCGGGCTGTAGCACCCCTTTAAGGGCCGCTGGTTCAGCCACGCTCCCCAGTAACAATGGACGGAGCCTGCACGGCGCACCATCCACGCCCATTGGTAGCTCAAAAGTCACATCAGGATCTTATGTGCATCGTACGGCCGCGATGTACGCACCACGATGGGGCTCCCATTTGGAACAGGCGCGTGCCTGGGCCATAGTGCAATCCATGTGGAGGATCTGACCTCACAGTGTTACATTGAGTGGGCCAGCCCTGGCTCAGTGGCAGCACCCTCACCTCAGAGTCAGAAGGTTGTGGGTTCAAGCCCCACTCCAGAGACATGAGCACGAAATCCAGGCTGACACTCCCAGTGCAGTGCTGAGGGAACGCTGCACTGTCAGAGGGCCAGTACTGAGGGAGTGCTGCACTGTCGGAGGGCCAGTACTTAGGGAGTGTTGCACTGTCAGAGGGGCAGTACTGAGGGAGTGCTGCACTGTCGGAGGGCCAGTACTGAGGGTGTGCTGCACTGTCAGAGGGGCAGTACTGAGGGAGTGCTGCACTATCGGAGGGGCAGTACTGAGGGAGTGCTGCACTGTCAGAGGGCCAGTACTGAGGGAGTGCTGCACTGTCGGAGGGCCAGTACTGAGGGAGTGCTGCACTGTCGGAGGGGCAGTACTGAGAGAGTGTTGCACTGTCGGAGGGGCAGTACTGAGGGAGTGCTGCACTGTCGGAGGGCCAGTACTGAGGGAGTGCTGCACTGTCGGAGGGGCAGTACTGAGGGAGTGCTGCACTATCGGAGGGGCAGTACTGAGGGAGTGCTGCACTGTCAGAGGGCCAGTACTGAGGGAGTGCTGCACTGTCGGAGGGCCAGTACTGAGGGAGTGCTGCACTGTCGGAGGGTCAGTACTGAGGGAGTGCTGCACTATCGGAGGGGCAGTACTGAGAGAATGTTGCACTGTCGGAGGGGCAGTACTGAGGGAGTGCTGCACTGTCGGAGGGCCTACTGAGCGAGCGCTGCACTGTCGGAGGGGCAGTACTGAGGGAGCGCTGCACTGTCGGAGGGGCAGTACTGAGGGAGCGCTGCACTGTCGGAGGGGCAGTACTGAGGGAGTGCTGCACTGTCGGAGGGGCAGTACTGAGAGTGTGCTGCACTGTCGGAGGGGCAGTACTGAGGGAGTGCTGCACTGTCGGAGGTGCCATCTTTCGGATGAGACGTTAAACCGAGGCCCGGTCTGCTCTTTCAGGTGAACATAAAAGATCCCATGGCACTATTTCGAAGAGGCTTAGTGGAGGTCTCCCATGTACTGGCCAATATTTATCCCTATTTGTGGAATTTTGCTGCAAATTAGCTGCCGCATTTCCTACTGTGAGTACATTTCAGAAAGGTCCTCTAAAAATGCAAATCTCTCCATGGGACCACGGTTTAACATCTCATTGAAAGACGACCCCTCCGACAGTGCAGCACTCCCTCAGCACTGCACTGGAGTGTCAGCCTGGATTTTGTAGAGTGGAACTTGAACTCACGACCTTGTGACTCGGAGGCAAGAGTGCTGTCCATTGAGCCACGGCTAACACACTAAAAGCCTGAGGCCTGCTCGCACGGTCCTCCCATTGCCCCGGGCCTGCTCCATGTGTGTTGTGTGCTGTCAATATAGCTGAGTGCAGGACCAGCCCCACGGTCCCAGCACATTCCAGGTCTGTCTTCATCCACCTGCGTGTAGAACAGCCCGCTGAAGAGACAGTGTCGAAGATCTGATCCACTTTCCTGGGGAAGACAGTACGTAAATCCCTCAGGGCTTGCAAAAGGTTCCTAGAGTGCATTCAGGCCTCATAGGATTAGCCTTGGCTAAGCAGCACCTCCCAAACCCGTGACCTCTCCCACCTCGAAGGATCAGGGCAGCAGGCACCACCTTCAACACTCACTCCCTCCACCACCGGCGCACCGTGGCTGCAGTGTGTACCATCTACAAGATGCACTGCAGCAATTCGCCAAGGCTTCTTCGGCAGCACCTCCCAAACCCACGACCTCTACCTAGAAGGATAAGGGCAGCAGGCGCATGGGAACACCACCACCTCTACGTTCCCCTCCGAGTCACACACCATCCTGACTCGGAAATATATCGGCCGTTCCTTCATCGTCGCTGGGTCACAATCCTGGAACTCCCTCCCTAACAGCACTGTGGGAGCACCTTCACCACACGGACTGCAGCGGTTCAAGAAGGCGGCTCACCACCACCTTCTCAAGGGGCAATTAGGGATGGGCAATAAATGCCGGCCTGGCCAGCGATGCCCACATCCCGTGAATGAATAAAAGAAATCCTAAAGCACTTCAGACTGAGGCTAAGTGTGGTCTGTAAATCGAGTGTATAGGCCTGAGCCCCTCGAGTGAAGCAGCGAGGGTCTCCCGCCCTCCTTTGCTGCATTGACTGACTCAGGCACCACTTACACTGTGGCCGTGGATCCACTTCACACCGACACTACACTCGGACTGTCTCTGAGCTCGGATTGGCCTCTATCAGTTGCTTACATGTTGCCCAGCCCCATTATGTTAACAAAGATACACGGATTTGGTTTCATTAAACCATATTTACCTAATTTCCTGTTACCCAATACAAATATTCATTTATTAACCTGCCACTAACTGAAGGTAATCTTTCACTGTCTTTAGAATGTAGCTTTGCTTTTGAAGCAGGAGGTTTGTTTTGGATAAGCACCTCTGTTTACAGTTCGCACAGAGTCTGGAATTGATACAACGCTGAACCCGTTCCAGTGCTTGTGGCTCCTAATCACAACCATACCTGCAATCCGGGTCAGCGAGGGGAGAGCCATGGTAATCAGGTAAAGGGGCATGGAGCGGAGTGGGGGTATAGTGGGGAGTGAGGGTATATTGGGGAGTGGGCGGTATATTGGGGAGTGGGGGTACATTGGGGAGTAGGGGTATATTGGAGCAGAGTGAGGGGTATATTGGGGAGTGGGGGGTATATTGGGGAGTGGAGGTATAGTGGGGAGTGAGGGTATATTGGGGAGTGGGCGGTATATTGGGGAGTGGGGGTATATTGGGGAGTAGGGGTATATTGGAGCAGAGTGAGGGGTATATTGGGGAGTGGGGGGTATATTGGGGAGTGGAGGTATAGTGGGGAGTGAGGGTATATTGGGGAGTGGGCGGTATATTGGGGAGTGGGGGTATATTGGGGAGTAGGGGTATATTGGAGCAGAGTGAGGGGTATATTGGGGAGTGGGGGGTATATTGGGGAGTGGAGGTATAGTGGGGAGTGAGGGTATATTGGGGAGTGGGCGGTATATTGGGGAGTGGGGGTATATTGGGGAGTAGGGGTATATTGGAGCAAAGTGAGGGGTATATTGGGGAGTGGGGGGTATATTGGGGAGTGGAGGTATAGTGGGGAGTGAGGGTATATTGGGGAGTGGGCGGTATATTGGGGAGTGGGGGTATATTGGAGCAGAGTGAGGGGTATATTGGGGAGTGGGGATATATTGGAAAGTGGGGGGTATATTGGAGAGTGGGGGGTATATTGGGAAGTGGGGGTATATTGGAGAGTGGGGTGTATATTGGGGAGTGGGCAGTATATTGGGGAGTGGGGGTATATTGGAGCAGAGTGAGGGGTATATTGGGGAGTGGGGGGTATATTGGGGAGTGAGGGGTATATTGGGAAGTGGGAGGTATATTGGGGAGTGGGGGGTATATTGGGGAGTGGGGGTATATTGGAGTGGGGGTATATTGGAGAGTGGGGGGTATATTGGGAAGTGGGAGGTATATTGGGGAGTGAGGGGTATATTGGGGAGTGGGGGGTATATTGGGAAGTGGGAGGTATATTGGGGAGTGAGGGGTATATTGGGGAGTGGGGGGTATATTGGGAAGTGGGGGTATATTGGAGTGGGGGGTATATTGGAGAGTGGGGAGTATATTGGAGCAGAGTGAGGCGGACTGTGAAGGGTGCTCTGATCGGAATGTGCTGCTGTCGGGTGATGGAAAGTCCCAGGAAGTGTAATGATGGGAGGTGTCTGTACGGTGAGCCAGGGAGTGTATTGGAGGGTTTATGGGTCAGTCGGCGGGAGTGATTGGAGTGCAGTGGCAGTGTCTGTCCAGGAGAGCTGATGATGACACTGAGTCAGGTAACTGTCACATTGGAATGATGCTGTCACTGGAGGAACTCGACTGTACATAGCTCGCTGGGATGTAAATACCAACTTTAATATGTTGATTCTGGCATCGGGGAGTATTCATAGAAAAAATCTTTGGTAAATATTACAGAAATACCAAGAACAAAGGTGCAATATTTGGCAATGTGTGGCTGATATTTGGCAGCAGGAACAAATTGATTATGGTGCTTTGACATAACACAACTTCTGTCCAGCTGTATTGAGCGATGCTGGTGATATCACCTTCTTGTGATACATTGAGAATGTCATGTATTGTACTGTTTATTTAGCTTCTTATCAATCACTTCCAACTATCACATTGCAAGTATCATACTTGGCGCTGACTGTGATTGCTCAGTGACAATTAGCGATCGGGATATCAGCCTGAGCCCACAATGCAGTGCAGCGGGGGCCCTGGTGTGGGGCAGCACATGTCTGGAATGGCTGCCACTCACCCACTGTTCCCTCAGCGATCTTCACTCTCATTTCTCTCACCTGTTTGAGCCCGGAAAGGTCCCAAGTCCGTCCCTGGTGCAGCCTCTTATTCAGAGACGGCCCGACAGTCATCAGACGCCCGGTGGTACATTGCCCCAGTGGCCTTCAGTCATGTGCGAGCTCCAGTATCGAGAATCGCCCAGCTGCCTGACTGTAAGAGCCATCCTTGCAGACTGGTCCTTGTGCAACATCCACACAGGCACGCTTCCACGTGGGAAGCACGAAGGAGCGCACAGTAATGCAGAGGCTGGGGTGTTGAATATATTCAAGGCGGAGATAGACAGAGAGACAGAAGGGAGTCAAGGGTTATGGGGGGTGAGCAGGGAAGTGGAGTTGAGGCCAAGATCAGATCAGCCATGATCTTATTGAATGGTGGAGCAGGCTCGAGGGGCCGAATGGCCGACTCCTGCTCCTATTTCTTATGTTCTTATTATGTAATCGGGAGTGGGGACCCTGGCTGGCCTTCGCCTTCCTAACCCAGGGGCACAGGGACTCGGGCCAGAGATCAAAGCGATGGTCTTCATGGTCAGTATGGTTCAGTGCATCAATGGACAAACTGCTCCATGTCTCGGTCATCTCTTTCAATCTCACAGACTGCCATGTTTGGGTATTGTTAGGCTGGAAGATGTAGACTAGCTTCCGTTGGGCCACCTGAAGCAGCGTGCTGTTGACAGTGACAGTCCAGCCATTGCTTGCACTCAATGCTGCTGTGTCAACTCTCTCCATTCGAACTCTGCAGGGGTCAAGTTAGGCTAGTGGATTCTGCTCTTGGATGAACCCACAAACTTCTGGTCTCAGAGGTCAGGGTGCCACCCACTGAGCCACGGCTGATACCGAAGGTGGAGCAACCCCCGGGGCTCAATGGGTGGACCTGCTGAGTAATTGATCCCCCCGGACCAGGGAGGTCCCGGCTTCGATCCCTGGCCTGAGATCTCGTGGCCCTGGGTTGAGGAGAAGCACGAGCAAAGGGTATCTGGGAGGTCAGCCAAATTGGATGAACACCAGGGGCCAGATCTTCCTGGAGCGGGCCATCTCGCGGTTGGTGGTGTTAGCCCTGTTCCTGCGCGCCTTCGGCTCGAAGATTGCTTGCGTCGTCATTTGCTGGGTGTGCAAGCTGATCAGGGCGTAGCGAGGGCAATGGGTTATCTGGGACTTCACTGAACGGCGGGACCAAATGCTTATCTCCATAACCAATGGGATTTAAGGATTGAGGAGGAAGCAGAGGAACGAGGGGGGAAGGAGGCTGAATTAGTAAAATAAAGAGAGGGAAAAAAGATTGGATGGAGAGACAGAGAGAGAAATATTGGCCAGGGTTCCCACTCCTGAGGACAGGAACAAGCGACCTTCCGGGACCTGTAAAGGAGGAACTGCAGGTGTCCTTTCTAGGAAAGGTAATTGCTAAATATTTGCATAGTCCAGTAACAAGGGAATGAAACCTATCCATTGGACACAGACAGGCTTGGTCTAAACCGAGGCTAGCTGTTTCAATCACCAATCCTTTGTCATGTGGAACAGTACTCTTGGCGTGGAGCTTTCTAACCTCAGCTGACTGTCTCTTTGACTCGATGCCACCTGACTGCGTTTTGGAGCAGTGCGGAACAGCAAACATACTTTGCTCAAAGGGTAAACAGACTCCCAGGTGGAGAGGCTGACAGGAGAAGTCATTGAATAAATGGGGAGTAAACGGGAGGTGAAGAGGTACCACCGAGCCCAGCAGCAGCTATTCTTCTGTCTGTCCATCTGCAAATATTGCTGGATGGTTTGTTGAGTGTTTGAGTAAAGAGCAGTGAGAGTGTTGATGGATAATGAAACACAAGCAGCCCACAGAGTGCGGTAACAAACCGTCTCCTGACAGCAAATCACGCTGGCCCTGAAATTCCGATCAGAGGCTTCCCGCGGGCAGCTGCCTCCGACCTGAAACATTTCTACGCAAGTACCCGCTGGTCCGGGAGGAGCGTGGGATTCCGGCGGGGAGGCCTTCTCTTCCCGAGCTGCGCAGCGCGCTCCCGTCCTCCAGGTTCCCACGGAGACGGTGCAGTCACGTGTGAGTGCTCAGCCAATCAAGTTCTGTATTCCACAGCTTTCTCCGTATCTACCAGTTCTCATTCCAATAATGAGAAAACAAATAAAGACACTAAACACATGTAATAAAAATAAAAAACACACCTCTCATCATTAAAATGAATTGAAATTAAAGTTAATAATTATCTGAGATTTTTTTTCTCCAAGCTTTTAAAAAGTTTTTTAAATTATGGTTAAAAATAAATGTAACGTGGTGGGCAGGGTTTTTAAAAATAATGTGTTTTTCAATATAATTTAATTATATTTTTGTGTGTTTTTAAACTCTTACGCCTGTAACTGTAGGCTATGTGCCTGCTTTTATCAGGCGCAAGAGTTTTGAGGACATTTGCCGGGCAAGATATGGGTAAATCCCGCAATCTTGCCCGTACAAATGTCCTCGCTCCTGAGATGCGGATGATCAGTTGAGCTGGAGCCTGATCCGATCAACCATGATCTTATTGAATGGCGGAGCAGGCTCGAGGGGCCAAATGGCCTACTCCTGCTCCTATTTCTTATGTTCTTATGTTCTGACAGATCGGAAAAGCCGGTTTTCAGCGCATGCATTGTGCGTTTAATACCGGCTTTTCCGATGCCTTCCTAGATCCGTACACACCCCGTACACACTCCGTACACACTGCGTACACACTGCGAACACACCCCATACACACCGTGTACACACTCCGTACACACTCCGTACTCACCCCGTACACACTGCGTACACACCTTGTACACACCGCGTACACACCCCGTACACACTCTGTACACACCCCGTGCACACCCCGTCCACACCCCGTACACACCCCGTACACACCCTGTACACACCCTGTACACACTCCATACCGACCCGGGGAGGCCGGGATTTCAGGGTCATTATTGTGCTGAGGGTGTTTTCCTGATGATCAGTGGCCAGAAGAAGGAGCCTGGTCACAGGCCGTAGGTGATGCTGGGGTCTCCCTGGAGAGCAGTACATGTGCACACTCCGCCACCAGCCCCCTCCAGTACCTGCACCGCTCGCAGGAAACAATTGCATTTCTATAGCGCCTGTCACAAACTCAGGACATCCCAAAGCTCTTTGCAGCCAATCAAGTACTTTTTGTAGTGCAGGGAAACGCGGCACTGCATTGCGCACAGCAAGCTCCCACATACAGAAATGGACAGGTAACCGGTTTTATGATGTTGGTTGAGGGGTAAATATTAAGCAGGAATGCCAGGCTGGATTATGTGAAAAGAAAGAAAGACTTGCATTTATATAGCGCCTTTCACAACCACCAGACGTCTCAAAACACTTTGCAGCCAATGAAGTACAGTCACTGTTGTAATGTGGGAAACGCGGCAGCCAATTTGCGCACAGCAAGCTCCCACACAAAGCAATGTTATAATGGGCAGATAATCTGTTTTTGTTATGTTGATTGAGGGATAAATATCAACCAGGACACCGGGGATAACTCCCCTGCTCTTCTTCGAAATAGTGCCATGGGATCTTTTACGTCCACCTGAGAGAGCAGACGGAGCCTCAGTTTAACGTCTCATCCGAAAGACGGCACCTCCGACAATGCAGCACTCCCTCAGTACTGCACTGGGAGTGCCAGCCTAGATTTGTGTGCTTAAGTCCCTGGAGTGGGACTTGAACCCACAACCTTCTGACCCAGAGGTGAGAGTGCAACACACTGAGCCACAGCTAACCCTCTGGTCACATTGTTCTGGAGAGCTGTGGATACAAGTGGGAACACATTCATTTCCTGATTAATCCGTGGAATGATTGAACGACAGCCGTCCGTATCAATGGAGGATCTCCCCACCGCAGTCCCAGATGCCGTGCTAACCACACGCGCACTGTCAGTGTGTATATTGGGTGGTGTCAGATCCTGGCTTTGCTCATTCCTTCCCGGGTGGCACACGTTGTTGCTCTATAGGGGAGAAATCCTTTGATGCCATGACTGTGACCTCGCAATCACCGGCTTGCTCAGCTCCTACATGAGTCTGATGTCACTGAAACAAAGTTCTGATTGAGGTATTGCATTTACATTTTGATGAACTGACATCATTCTTGCAGTGACCACATCAAAAGCCTTGTCCCGCTTAGACTGACAAGTCAACTCCAAACCGCTTGTTGCTGCTCTGTTCCTGTGATATTAATTATGAAATAAAATTATATTAGTCAGAGGCAAGCCAGCATTGCTCCAAACAGGAAGGTGCTTGTTTCTGTTCTAACCTCCAACGTCTAACTAGGGTTGCCAACTCTCCAGCATTCGTCAACATCTTCACCGAGGTGTACGAAAGCAAACACTAAACATCCGTAAGACAAAGGTCCTCCACCAACCTGGCCCTGCCACACAGCACTGCCTCCATAACTTGGGAGCCTATTATCAGCAAGGGCAGACATCGATGACGAGGTCCAACACCGCCTCCAGTGCGCCAGCACAGCCTTCAGTCACCTGAGGAAGAGAGTGTTTGAAGACCAGGAGCTCAAACCCGGCACCAAGCTAATGGTCTACAGGGCTGTAGTGATACCCGCCCTCCTATATGGCTCGGAGACGTGGACCATATACAGTAGACACCTCAAAGCACTGGAGAAATACCACCAGCGCTGCCTCCGCAAGATCCTGCAAATCCTGGGAGGACAGACGCACCAACATCAGTGTTCTCGCTCAGGCCAACATCCCCAGCATCGAAGCACTGACCACACTCGACCAGCTCTGTTGGGCGGACCACATTGTTCGCATGCCTGACACGAAACTCCCAAAGCAAGCGCTCTACTCGGAACTTCTATACCGCAAGCGAGCCCCAGGTGGGCAGAGGAAACATTTCAAGGACACCCACAAAGCCTCCCTGATAAAGTGCAACATCCCATTAGGAGATAGTTTAGTGTCCCAATCACATGTCACTCTGTATTCTTGGGTCTGGATTACGCCCCTCCGCCGGATATCAGCCCCCCCCACCCCCCCGCCGCTCCTGCCATGACCTGCTCCCAGTTTCCAGGGCCAGGCTACATTTTGCATGTGTGGGAGGCAGGATAATCCTTGCCTTTATAACTCCAGACTCCTCTGTTCCAATGCTCTCCTGGCCAATCTCCCATCAACCCACCTCCATAAACTTGAGATCATTCAATACTCTACTGCCCGTGTCCTAACTCACACCAAGTTCTGCCCATCCACCATCTCGGTGCTCACTAACCTATATTGTTTCCAGGTCCGGCAATGCATCAATTTTCAAAATTCTCATCCTGTTGTTCAAATCCTTCCATGGCCTCGCCCCTCCCTATCTCTGT
Organism: Pristiophorus japonicus; assembly: GCF_044704955.1. NCBI lineage: Eukaryota > Metazoa > Chordata > Chondrichthyes > Pristiophoridae > Pristiophorus > Pristiophorus japonicus. The sequence continues at coordinate 55,924,575 of NC_091994.1, read as the reverse complement.
ACTCTCCTCTAGCCCTGCAACCCTCTGAGACCTTTGTGCTCCTCCAATTTTGGCCTCTTGCGCATCCTTGACTTGCTTCCCTCCACCTTTGGCAGATGTGCCTTCAGCTATTTCAGCCTTAAGCTCTGGAATTCCCCCCTAAACCTCTCCACATCTGTGCCTCTCTCCTCCTTTAACTCACTCTTTAAAATTGACCGCTTTGTTTGGTCACCTGTCCTAATATCTCCTTATATGGCTCAGTGTCAAAGTTTGTTTGGTGACCCTACGTTATGAGGAGTGACTGGAGAAAGTTAGGGTTGTTCTCCTTAGGCAGAGAAGGTTAAAGGGAGATTTAATAGAGGTGTTCAAAATTATTCGTAGTTTTTGTTATGTATGAAGAAAGAGTCAGACTGAATGCTGTGAGCTCAAAGTAAAGTGTGACCTTAGTCTTTTATTGCAGGTCTCCAGAGTGCCTCTCCAACCTGTGAGGCTTCCTTAAATACCTGTGCTCCCAAGGGATTATGAGATCCCTTGGGACTCCAGAGGATGAGCCCTCTGGTATATACAAGTTTACATATATAACAACACTTCCCCCCCAAAGTCAACAGTGTAACTATTTACAAGGTGAGTCGATCTGAGGCCCTTCTTGCCCTGGTTGATCGTCTCGGGACAAATGCTGGTGTTGGTGGATCATCTGTTGGGCCCTCGCTGGGTTGCTATGCAGCTGGCCTTGCTGGGCTGCCTGGTGTGTTGGGCCCTGCTGGGCTGCGGTGGATGATGGGTTCTGCTTCGTGGCCAACCGTGGTGTCGGTTGCCACTTGTGTATGTTGGGGGTCAAAAAAGGTAGGGTCCAAGGTGGGTTGCTCAGGGTGGTCCGTGAATCTGAGTTTGATTTGGTCCAAGTGTTTCCGGTGAATGAGTCCATTTGAAAGTTTGACCCGAAACACCCTGCTCCCCTCTTTGGCCATAACAGTGCCAGGAAGCCACTTGGGACCGTGTCCATAATTTAATACAAATACAGGGTCATTGATTTCAATCTCGCATGACACATTTGCTCTATCATGATATTGACTTTGTTGAAGCCGCCTGCTCTCTACCTGTTCATGTAGATCAGGGTGAACTAATGAGAGCCTTGTCTTAAGTGCTCTTTTCATGAGCAGTTCAGCAGGTGAGATCCCAGTGAGTGAGTGGGGTCTCGTGCGGTAGATAAGCAGGACTCGGGATAGGCGAGTCTGCAGTGAGCCTTCAGTTACCCTCTTCAAGCCTTGCTTGATGGTTTGCACTGCTCTCTCTGCCTGACCATTGGATGCTGGTTTAAACGGGGCAGATGTGATATGTTTGATCCCGTTACGGGTCATGAATTCTTTGAACTCAGCACTGGTAAAACATGGCCCCTTGTCGCTCACAAGGACACCGGGTAAGCTGTGTGTGGCAAACCTGGCCCGCTGGCTTTCAGTGGTGGCAGCGGACGTGCTTGCCGACATTATCTCACATTCAATCCATTTGGAGTACGCATCTACAACCACAAGGAGCATTTTACCCAAGAACGGTCCTGCATAGTCGACACGGACCCTAGACCACGGTTTGGAGGGCCAGGACCATAAACTTAGTGGCGCCTCCCTGGGTACATTGCTTAACTGTGAGCATGTGTTACATCTGTGCACGCAGGACTCTAAGTCCGTATCGATACTGGGCCACCACACAAGGGACCTGGCTATCGCTTTCATCATTATGATGCCTGGGTGGGCACTGTGGAGGTCACTGATGAAGGTGTCTCTGCCCTTCTTGGGAACCACTACCCGATTACCCCACAGAAGGCAATCTTCCTGTATAGGCATTTCATCTTTGCGCCTCTGGAACGGCTTTATCTCTTCCTGCATTTACACTGGGACACTGGACCAGCTCCCGTGAAGCCTGCAGTTTTTAAGGGGTCCTGGCTTGTCCAGGTTTTGATCGGGCAGTGACGGGTGATTGCTCACTCTCAAATGCTTCCATAACCATGACTAAATCTGCGGGCTGCGCCACTTCCACCCCCGTGGTGGGCAATGGCAGCCTACTGAGAGCATCGGCGCAGTTTTCTGTGCCTGGCCTGTGGTGGATGGCGTAGTTGTATGCGGACAACGTGAGCGCCCATCTCTGGATGCGGGCCGATGCATTAGTATTTATCCCCTTACTCTCGGAAAACAGGGATATAAGTGGCTTATGGTCAGTTTCCGATTCAAATTTTATCCCAAACAGGTATTGATGCATTTTCTTTACCCCATAGACACACGCTAATGCTTCTTTTTCAATCATGCTGTAGGCTCTCTCAGCCTTAGACAGACTCCTAGATGCATAAGCAACCGGTTGCAGTTTCCCCAAATCATTAGCTTGTTGCAATACACACCCTACGCCGTATGACGACGCATCACATGCTAATACCAAATGATTACATTGATCATACAACGCAAGCAATTTGTTTCAGCATGACAATTTTCTAGCTTTTACAAAGGCATTTTCTTGGCTTTTGCCCAATACCCATTCATCCCCTTTATGCAGTAAGGCGTGCAGTGGTTCTAACAGTGCTGAGACCCGGTAAGAAGTTACCAAAGTAGTTCAGGAGTCGTAGAAACGACCGCAGCTCCGTCACGTTCTGTGGCCTCGGTGCGTTCTCAATTGCCTCAGTCTTCAAATCGGTGGGCCTGATGTCGTCCCCAGGATCTCCACTTCAGGTGCCAGGAAAACGCACTTCAAGCGTTTTAACCTGAGCCCCACGCGGTTGAGTCGACTAAGAACCTCCTCCAGGTTCTGCAGATACTCGACTGTGTCCCGACCTGTAACCAAGATGTCGTCCTGGAAGACCACCGTGCGTGGGACCGACTTCAGTAAGCTTTCCATGTTTCTCTGGAATATCGCCGCCACTGATCGAATTCCAAACGGGCATCTGTTATAAATGAAGAGACCTTCATGTGCGTGTTGATGCAGGTGAGGCCCTTCAATGATTCCTCCAGCTCCTGCGTCATGTACGTTGAAGTCAAGTCCAGCTTCGTGAACGTCTTTCCTCCTGCCAGCGTTGCAAAGAGGTCATCGGCCTTTGGTAGTGGGTATTGGTCCTGCAGGGAGAAATGATTGATAGTTACATTATAATTGCCACAGATTCTGATGGTGCCGTCTCCCTTGAGGGCTGGGACAATAGGACTGGTCCACTCGCTGAATTTGATCGGTGAAATGATGCCCTCTCTTTGCAGCCAGTCTAGCTCGATCTCTACCCTTTCTCTCATCATTTATGGAACTGCTCTCGCCTTGTGATGGATGGGTTGCGCCCCCGGAATTAGGTGGATCTACACTTTTGCTCCTTGGATTTTCCCGATGCCGAGTTCGAACAGGGAAGGGAACTTGTTTAAGACCTGGGCACACGAAGTGTCGTCAGTGGGTGATAGTGCTCGGACGTTGTCCCAGATCCAGCATATCTTTCCCAGTCAGCTCCTGCCGAGCAGCGTGGGACCATCGCCCGGTACCACCCAGAGTGGTAGCTTGTGCACCACTCCATCGTAGGAGACCTTTACAGTAGCACTGCCAATTACAGGAATCAGTTCCTTTGTATAAGTTCTTAGTTTCATGCAAATTGGAGTTAAGACTGGCCTTGAGGCCTTGCTGTACCACAATTTTTCGAAAGTCTTTTTGCTCATGATGGAATGGCTCGCGCCCGTGTCCAGCTCCATTGATATGGGGAGTTCATTTAGTTCAACATTCGGCATTATCAGGTGATACTTTGTGGTAAATGTGTGCACCCCATGTACCTCTGCTTCCTCGGTCTGAGGCTTTGGATCGTCATGATCCGCCGAAGATCTGTCCTCCTCTGCAACATGGTGGTTTGCAGGATTAACAGGATTTGCAGCTCGCCTGCACATACATTGTTCCACAGCCCTTGCAAACATTCCCTTTGAAGCGGCATGAATGGAAACGATGATCATCCCCGCAGCGCCAACAAGGTGTTAATGGCCTTGCATTCATCACCCTTGATGGTGGACTCTGAGACATCTGTGGATGTGCAGCTGCAGGTATGTGTGACCTGCCCTGTACATTACGATTGGAAAACAACATCACTTTGTTCACAGTACTTGTAGCAGCACTTGTGTGCTGAGAAATTTGCTTCGTATTGTCATTGGTGGCAATGAACGCCTGGGCTATCGCTATGGCTTTACTCAAGGTTGGGGTCTCTACAGTCAAAAGTTTGCGAAGTATGGTTTCGTGGCCAATGCCAAGTAGGAAAAAGTTTCTCAGCATGTGCTCCAAATGTCCTTCAAGTTCACAATGTCCTGTAAGGCATCTAGCTCGGCGATATAACTCGCCACTTCCTGGCCTTCAGACCTTTTGTAGTTGTAGAACCGGTACTTTGCCATCAGAACGCTTTCCTTCAGGTTCAAATGCTCCTGGACCAGTGTGCACAAATCATCATATGATTTCTCCGTGGGTTTCGCTGGAGCAAGCACATTTTTCATGAGGCTATATGTTGGTGCCCTGCAGACGGTGAGGAGGATCGCCCTTCATTTGGCAGCATTCACTTCTCCTTCCAGCTCGTTGGCTACGAAGTATTAGTCGCGTCGCTCCACAAAAGTTTCCCAATCATCTCCCTCCGAAAATTTCTCCAGGATGCCCACTGTTCTCTGCATCGTTGGGTTCGCTATCTGTATCTCGTCGCCAGTTGTTTTGTATGGAGAAAGAGTCAGACTGAACACTGTGAGCTCAAAATAAAGTGTGACCTTAGTCTTTTATTGCAGGTCTCCAGAGTGCCTCTCCAGCCTGTGAGACCTCCTTAAATACCTGTGCTCCCAAGGGATTATGGGATCCCTTGGGACTCCAGGGGATGAGCCCTCTGGTGGCTGTACAGAGTAAATACAAATTTACATATATAACAGTATTGATAGAGCAAGTCGGGAGAAACTGCTTTCTCTGGCAAGTGAGTCAGTAACTAGAGGTACAAAGGCAAAATACTGCGGATGCTTAATCTGAAATAAAAACAAAGAATGCGGGAATTCTCAATGGATCGGGCAGCATCTGTGGAGGGGAACAGCGTTAGCGCTTGGAAACCTATCCTAATATCGCCTCATCAGGGTCTGACGAAGAGTCATCGACCTGAAACGTTAACTCTGTTTCTCTCCACAGATACTGCCTGACCCGCCGAGTGTTTCCAGCGTTTTCTGGTTTTATTTCAGTAACCAGAGGTCACAGATTTAAAATAATCAGCAATAAAATCTAAAGGAGACATGTCCTTGTTCAAACTCCTTTCTCCATCTACACTCTCTCCTTTCTCTCTCTCTAAATTCGCCACTCTCTCCTTTCTTTCCCCATGCCTGTGTGTCTGTCTCTCTCACTCTACAAAGAAATAGATCAAAGTTACAACATGGAAACAGTTCATTCGACCCAAGCAGACCGTATCGCTGTTTACTCTCCATGTGAGCAAATAGATCTAATCACAGTTACCCGCCCTGTTCCCATATCCATTCTACCCCCTTTCCTTCATCGTGTATCCAATCTAATCTTGAATGTTGATATAGTTTCTCCCTCAATCACAAGCTCTACACACCTCTGTGTGTGAAGAAGTCTCTCCTGCCCTCTGTTGCAAATCTCTCACGTTTAATCTTGTGTCTCCAGCCCCTCAACTACTGGCAACAGCCTGCTTCTATCTACCTTCTCCCATCCAATGTTAAACGTACCGCCCCTTACTCTGCATTGTTCTAATGAAAACTGCCCCAGTGACTTCATATTTATATTTCCTCATACCAGGCAGCATCCTTGTGAATCCTTTACACCTTCTCAAAAGCCTCAATATCCTTCCTATAGAGTTTTGGATATTAAGGGAATCAAGAGATATGGGGATCGGGCGGGAAGGTGGGATTGAGGTCGAAGATCAGCCGTGATCTCATTGAATGGCGGAGCAGGCTCGAGGAGCCGAATGGCCTATGCCTGCTCCTATTTCTTATGTTCCTATGTTCTAGTTTGGAGCCCAATACTGCATGCAGTGCACTGACTGAGTTTTAACTCAGGGTTCATACAGGGTCATAGAAACATAGAAACATAGAAAATAGGTGCAGGAGTAGGCCACTCGGCCCTTCGAACCTCCACCACCATTCAATGAGTTCATGGCTGAACATGTAACTTCAGTACCCCATTCCTGCTTTCTCGACATACCCCTTGATCCCCCTAGTAGTAAGGACTACATCTAACTTCTTTTTGAATATTTTTAGTGAATTGGCCTCAACAACGTTCTGTGGTAGAAATTCCACAGGTTCATTATTACCTCTTGGCTTTTATATTCTATACTTTGTGATAAGAACTCTCCAGCTCCCCTTCCTCCTTCTCATTCCATATCTCTTTTGCTCTCCTCCTCTCTCTCCATTTTCCCTTTATTCTTCCTCCTTTTCCTGTATGGGTGCACAGTGCATGTGTATGGGCCAAAGATCGCAGCCTCTCTGGGCGCGTACAATGTGAGCATGCATCGCACAGGCCCCACAAGTGCCGGTTCTCGGGGAGCGACGCGCATGGGGCAAAAACCGGCCCGTCGCAGTCTTTTGCCAGATTGCACGCATCCCCGGGAGAAGGGTCTCCGTGGGCAGAGATTTGGCTATGTGCCCAACTCCCGCCCAGCGAGTGTCCTTCAAATTCTGACGCCCGGTAAAAACAAGCACGAGGCCTGCTTTTACCAGTGTAAGAGTTTTAAAAGAAAGGAAAATAAAATGTTATCAATAATTTTTATATTAAACACCCTGTCCATTAAGGTAAGTTTAATTTTACCCCGATTAAAACGTACTCAAAAAAAATTCAAAAAGATAATTATTTTGCCTAAAGCATTTAATTAAATTTAATGTCAATAAATGTTAAATATGTGAAGTGTTGTTATCTTTTGTTTGTGTGTTTTTGGAGGTATTCTCATTCCCAGGAATGGTGATCTGCGCACGGACAGAACTAACTGTTACTGTCAATGAGAATACTCCATGTTCATTGGGTAGTCCGGCCCGCGTGATCCCAGGGTGCGCTTACATTCCTGGGAAGCGTGGGCCTCTGGGCTGGGCTGCGAATGGAGGCCTCGGAACGCAAGTCTATATTCCTCCGGGACCACCAGGTACTTTCGTAAAAATCATTTGGCCGTAGGCCTCCGCCCGTGGGAAGCCTCCGAACGCAATTTCTGGGCCCATATGTTTCAGCCTCTATCTCACTCTCCTTTCTTCTCTCCAACTCTCTCTCTGGAGTGTGTTTTGTCTTCCTTACAGAATTTGTTTCCTTTTAACATCGCCTTGATCCGGGTAAAGCTGCTGTACGGCCAGCAATGTCAATGCGTATGTACATTTCACTCAGCCTGCTTGCTCAGCCTCGGGCTCTATTGTTGGCTTTGTTAACAGTTTCACTCTTCCAATATTTACTATCAACCTATTCACAGCCTGAAACTACAGGCACGAGAAAGGTCTGTCAGCAATGTAAGATTTGGATCATCGGTCACACACATATTACCCAAAGGGTCTTAGGAGTTGTAAGGCTTTTTTAAAAAAGAGACACAGTTATAAGCATAATCAGATACAACACGTGATTCAGATAGATATCATACAACCCGTGACAGATGAGAACACTCTACAGTCCCAGAACGGAATGGATGGAGGTTGAGGCAGAATGGTGGTTATCCATTCTCTGGATTGGTTCCCGAACTAAAGGCATCTTTCAAATGGACAGGTCGTTGGCCTGGCTCACAGCCCCCCGATCAGGAGAACCATTGCACTGGCCTTCAGTCCGGCTCCAACCATCCCACCTGTCTGGCTTGGGTGGTCCTCCCAGGAGTTATACTCCTGCCTGCAACAGCTCTTAGGAGCACGTTAGTCTTCCCACCACCCCAAGGTGCAATCCCGAGAGACAGTTTGGCAGATATTCAAAATGATTTTATGCCAATCTAGGACTCTGTCAACACTCAATTGCTAATCAGATCTTCTGTCTCATTTATCGTCGAGGGGGTTTGTGAATAGCTGGCATTAGTGCCATCAACAGAGCCGCCAATCACAGTGCCAGTCACGCTGGAGTTTAGAAGAATGAGAGGTGATCTCATTGAAACATACAAAATTCTGAAGCGGATTAACAGGTTAGATGCTGAGAGCTTGTATCCCCCGGGCTGGAGAGTCTAGAACCAGGGGTCACGGTCTCAGGATAAGGGGGCGGCCATTTAAGTCAGAGATGAGGAAGAATTTCTTCACTCAGAGGGTGGTGAATCTTTGGAATTCTCTACCCCAGAGGGCTGTGGAGACTCAGCCGTTGAGTATATTCAAGACTGAAATCGATAGATTTTTGGATAATAAGGGAATCAAGGGATATGGGGATCCGGCGGGAAAGTGGAGTTGAGGTCGAAGATCAGCCATGATCTTATTGAATGGCGGAGTAGGTTCGAGGGGCTGAATAGCTGACTCCTGCTCCTAATTCTTATGTTCTTAGCATTTAACACCTTCGAGTGCTGCATTCTCAGTCAGTCAGGACACTGGGTGGTAACAAGAGACTGATGACTCAGCAATCTCTCTCCTTTGAACTTTGTTTTTGCCAATTCTCTTCCTATTTTGCCTGAAGACAGTGGCTGATTGTCGAGGCATCGGGGCAAGACTCCACTCTCTGGTACCGTGCCCCAGAAAATATTCCTCAAACCCAACTCCTTCTGAAGTTTCAGGTCAAACTTCTCAAACACATTTACAATGCCCAAGGGGACCTCCCCCCAGGGAGAGTGTTTTACCAACCAGCCTGTGGAGATTTTGCAATGGATTCCACTTTGAATCGGTTGAAAATCTTTGAAGCTACCTATTTAGTGACATCAGCCATTATTGCTGAGTGCCAGTCGTGACAATCAGTCTTGTGATTCACGGGATTAGATATGTATTACCAAGGATTAAGGCAGGGAGTTTTTCTCTCTATTTATTGCATTGTTTTGGAACGAACTTGTACAGGAGCCAGTTCTTTTATTAGCATTTCCCACACTGTAAAACTGACTGAACCACAACCACAGAAGCTTTCTTTAACCCTTCGACTGAAGTACCTTTCCCTCACTCGGGCTTTCCGCCACGAAATACGTTCAAAACTCTCACACCCTGGCCCTTTCTTCTCCAGGCTATGCCCCTCCTCTCCCGAAGAAACAGAGTAGGACCCCTACCCCACCCCCAATGCGTAGCTCGCACTCCTCTCAGGCACAAGGTCCCGTGCTCAAGTCCCACTCCCAGCACCAAATCTCGGCTGACACTGTGACAGAGTGCGGCACTGACGCAGGTGACATTTTTCGGATGAGACGTTAAACCGAAGCCCCTCTGTTCTCTCAGGTGGATGGAAAAAAATCCTGTGGCTCTTTTCAAAGAAGAGCAAGGGAGTTCTCCCCCAGTATCCTGGACAGTATTTATCACTCAATAAATTTATCCCTCTTCAATAAAACAGACAATCTGGTCATTTATTTAATTGCTATTTGTGGGAACTTGCTGTGTGCAATATAGCTGCCTCATTTCTTACATGACAACAGTGACAAAACTATTGGTAGTAAAAGCCGTCCAGAGATCGTGAAAAGCGTCTTTCTTTCTGTACACTTCAGTCGGCAATAAAATAGAACCTGCTGTAACACAGTACGGCCTGCCACCCCTGATTGGACCGCATTCAGGGCGTATTCACCGCCCTGCCCACCCTGCCTGACACGCTCACTAATGGCAACTACAATACCCACAATCCTCTGCATTCCTGAAACCGCTCTATGCGTTGAATGGTTCTGCTGGTGCGAGCGGGCATGTGTCAGGGCCTATTGCATCCTGGGAGCGTTGAATTGTGGCGCGGCTGTTTGTCGTGAGTCCGGTCGGAGTGCAGCGGAAGAAGGAAGCGGCCCCAATGATCGCTCACCCGGGTCACTCGCGGGAGTGTCAGGGAGACGGCTCGTTAATTCCGAGAGGCTTCAGGGCAATACCGGAAGGTGGAGAACCCACGGCACAGCGCGATACAGTGTAATCGAGCCTGTGTAAATACAATGGAATGGTCACCATGTCACTGCATCGTCTAGGGTGATGTGTACTTTTCATACTGAGCTCCCTCTCACCACTGGGTTCACTAAAGACATTTTGAGATCATTGATACCGCAGATGCTGGAAATCTGAAATATAAACAGAAAATACTGGAATTCTCAGCGGGTCAGGCAGCAAGTGTGGAGCGAGAAACAGAGTTAATGTTTCAGGTCGGTGACCCTTCATCAGAACTGGAGAAAGTTTGAGATGTAACAGGTTTTAAGCGTGTGTAGGGGCAGGGAAAGGGGGAGGGGAGGAAAGAGCCAAAGGGAAGGTCTGTGATAGGGTGGGAGGCAGGAGAGATTAGGGACAAAAGGGATGGTGGAGCGAGGTGAAAGGAGATGGCAATGGGACAAGAAACAAAAGATGAGTCTAGATAGTCCAGTTCTGAGGAAGGTTCACCGACCTGAAACATTAATTCTGTTTCTCTGGCCACAGATGCTGCCTGACCCACTGAGTATTTCTAGTGTTTTCTGTTTTTATCCCATTTTAACTGTCCAGTTTCCACCAGAAGGGTTGGGGTTAGGCAGTCCCTCGTATTGAGGATGACTTGCTTCCACACCAAAAAAGGGATGAGTTTCAATGAAGGACCTGATATTCCAGATCCCGAACTACATTCTGAAGGGTGGAAGATGCCTGTGCGTGGATTTTTTTAACGTGTGGTGACCGTTGCACACCAGCCATCACACGGGCTTGACAGAGCTAGGTCTTGGTCCAGTGGCAAGGGTTAACCAGGACGACTGGAGACCTGCTCTGCTGCACGGACCTAGTGCACACATATCGCAGTGTGGGCTGGGCCGTGCTGCCCCTGGGCCCTCGCCTCTGAGTTAAGTCACCCCTGAGGTGTCTGCATTATCTCACTGATAATCTTTCACATCTGTTTTCTATGAAGTTGCTTGCAGGTCATTTCATGCATTTGCTCCCTCTCTGTGGTGGATCATATCTGCTGGTTCTTTGCCTCCCACATTTCCCCCTTTCTCTCCAGTTTCTGCATCCTTCCGAAACTGCCTGCTTCCCACTTCCACCTGCTGGATATCTCCAGCAGCTCAGCTTTGTCTTGTACATTTCTCACCCGAGTGGCGAAGGGCATCGCCAAGCAGCACCTACACCAGCAGCTGCCATCATCCGAGCAAGTTTGTGTTAATGTTTGTCTCAGGATGTGGGCATCGCTGGCAAGGCTGGCATTTATTGTCCATCCATGCTGGTCCTCAGCGTGTGCTGGTGGGCCTTCCTCTTGAAGCGCTGCCTTGTGGAGGTTTGCATACAACTGAGGGGCTTGCTAGGGCTTTTCAGAGGGCAGTTAAGAGACAACCATGTTGGTGTGGGAGTGAGTCACATATTTCATAGAATGACACAGAATTTACAGCACAGAAACAGTCCATTCAGCCCAACTGCTTGATGCTCCACATGAGCCTCCTCCTACCCGACCTCATCTAACCCTATCAGCAAATCCTTCCATTGGGAAGGTTGAACAAGGCAAGAGAATACACATTAAATCATATGACACTTAAAAGTGTAGAGAAACAAAGGGACCTTGGAGTGCAGGTCCATAGATCTCTGAAGATAGCAGGCCAGGTAGATAAGGTGGTTAAGAAGGTGTCATGTATTCAACTATCATTGTAACCCATGTATAAGCTGACCTAAGTTGTACACCTTGAGAACATTGACCACAAGTGAGTGAACTTGTGGGAGATGCTCCTAACCTGGACTTTCAGGTATAAAAGGGGAAGCTCCACCTATCTTCATCACTTGAGGTCTTGGTAATAAAGGTAACTGGTCACAGAGTGACCTTCTCTCAAGTATGGGCTTCATGTGCATTTGTACTGTATAGTAAGGACATATCATTGCAACAAGAAACTGGGATTTAAACCATGCGAGCATGGCCACTAGCAGCACAGAAGAGAGGTACTGTGTTGGGGATGATTGGGATGACTTTATTGAGAGACTACAGCAAAGTTTTGTCACTAAGGAATGGTTGGGACAGGATTCGGCCGACAAACGCAGGGCTCATCTCCTGACGGTTTGTGGATCCAGGACATACTCCCTGATGAAGGACCTTCTGGTGCCAGAGAAGCCGGCGGACAAGACGTTCGAAGAGCTCAGAAAGTTGATCGGGGAACACCTTAAACCGGCGAGCAGCATGTACATGGCGAGACACTGGTTTTACACGCACCCGTGGCGAGAAGGGCAAAGCGTTCCAGACTTCGTGGTAGATCTCCGGTGACTGACGAGCCTATGTAAGTTCCCAGATGCTTGCAGAGTGGAGATGCTGCAAGACTTTTTTATTGAAGGCATCGGGCATGCTGGGGTTTTCAGGAAACTGATTGAGACCAAAGACTTGACCTTGGAAGCGGCGGCTCTGATAGCCCAGACATTTATCTCAGGGGAGGAAGAGACCAGAATGATATATGACAAAAATCTTGGCTCAACTGCGGCAAACGACCAGGGAGTCAACATTGTTAATGCGGCACACAGTTCTCTAGGCAGACAGGAACAATCGGACATGCCCCAGCATGTAGTCGAACCCAAAGGGGGAATTAAACAGAGACAATGGCTAGCTGAACGCCGATTCATGCTATCGCAATGGACAATGCGGTCAGTAATGGGGCCATCAACACCTGTTAATGGTGCGCTTAAGGACAGTTACAGAGACAGTCAGAGACGATCGACTGGTAATGGACCTTTTGTTTCCAACAATGGGGCCTTCAGCTCATGCTGGAGCTGTGGAGGCAAACATCCAGCCAGAGCTTGCAGGTATCAGCAATATACCTGCAGAAACTGCAACATCAGCGGTCACTTGGCGCGTATGTGCAGGAAGCCTGCAGCCAGGTTGATGTACGAGGAGGACGGGCCCGATGTAAGCCCTACGAGGCTAAATGAATACTGGGGGAAATCACTGGAAACTGAAGTTCAGCGAGTTCATGTGGAGCACATATACAGTTCATATACCAAGACGCCACTGATAATGATGAAAGTACTCCTCAATGGCATCCCAGTATTAATGGAGCTAGACACGGGGGCCAGCCAGTCCCTGATGAATATCAAACAGTTCGAAAGGTTGTGGGTGTCCAAGGCCAGGAGGCCAAAATTATTGCCGATTGACGCACAGCTACAGACATATGCAAAGGAGATCATTCCGGTGCTAGGCAGCGCCACGGTAGTCGTGACTCACAAAGATTCGGAGAACAGGTTGCCACTCTGGATTGTCCCGGGGGACGATCCCGCACTACTGGGGAGGAGTTGGCTTGCTGTCATGAACTGGAAATGGGGCGATATCAATGCAATTTCTTCTGTGGAGCGAGTATCATGCTCACAGGTTCTGGACAAATTTGACTCATTATTTCAACCCGGCATCGGCACTTTCCTGGGGACCAAGGTAGTGATTCACATAAACCCGGATGCCAGGCCAGTACACCACAAGGCCAGGGCAGTGCTGTACGTGATGCGGGAAAAAATAGAAGGCGAATTGGACCACTTGCTGAGGGAAGGCATCATCTCGCCAGTCGAATTCAGTGACTGGGCGAGCCCGATTGTGCCGGTGCTCAAGGCGGATGGGTCGGTCAGGATATGTGGCGATTACAAGGCCACCATCAATCAGGTGTCACTCGAAGACCAGTCCCCGCTACCGAGAGCGGAGGACCTCTTTGCGACGCTATCCGATGGCAAACCTTTTTCAAAATTGGACCTGACCTCAGCTTACATGACCCAGGAGCTGGCGAGTGAGTCGAAGAAGCTGACCACCATCACGACACACAAGGGGTTGTTTGAGTACAACAGATGTCCGTTCGGGATTCGCTCGGCCGCCGCAATCTTCCAACGAAATATGGAAAGCCTCCTCAAGGATTCCAAGGACGGTGGTTTTTCAAGATGACACCCTCATCACAGGTCGCGATACTGAAGAACACCTCCAAAATCTGGAGGAGGTGCTACGCAGACTGGACCGGGTAGGTCTGCGACTGAAAAAGGCGAAGTGCGTTTTCCTAGCTCCAGAGGTAGAATTCCTGGGGATGAGGGTAGCAGCAGACGGGATCAGCCCTTCTACGTCCAAAATGGAAGCAATCCAGAGAGCACACAGACGCCGTAACACGACGGAGCTGCATTCGTTCCTGGGGCTCCTGAACGATTTTGGTAACTTTCTTCCCAAATTGAGCACGCTGCTAGAGCCACTACACGTGCTCCTACGCAAAGGTCGTGATTGGGTCTCGGGGGAAAGCCAGGAAAGGGCTTTTGATAGAGCACACAATTTGTTATGCTCCAACAAATTGTTAACGTTATATGACCCATGTAAGAAACTTGTGTTAACGTGCGATGCGTCGTCCTATGGTGTCGGGTGTGTGTTGCAGCATGTGAATGCCAAGGGTCAGCTACAGCCGGTAGCTTATGCCTCCAAAAGTCTGTCCCAGGCAGAAAGGGGCTACGGGATGGTAGAAAAGGAAGCGCTAGCATGTGTAAATGCAGTAAAAAAAAAATGCACCAGTACCTGTTTGGCAGGTAATTTGAGCTGGAGACAGATCACAAACCCCTAACGTCCATTTTGGCCGACAACAAGGCCATAAATGCGAATGCATCGGCCCTTTGAAAGCGAAGGCTCACCTGTGACAACCCATCAGATTAAAGTCTGGACAAATAAAGACCCGCTACTGTCTTTAGTTATGAAATGTGTCCTGAATGGGGACTGGGCAGCCACATACGGGGCATGCCCTGAGGAATTTAAACCATTTCATAGACGCAAGGATGAACTCTCGATTCAGGCCGATTGCATACTGTGGGGAAACCGAGTAGTCATGCCCCAGATGGGCAGAGAGGTGTTTATCAGAGAACTCCACAATGAGCACCAGGGCATTGTCATGATGAAGGCAATTGCCAGGTCACACATTTGGTGGTCAGGGATAGATGCAGACCTGGAACTTTATGTTCGCAGGTGCAACACGTGTGCCCAGCTGGACAACGCACCCAGGGAAGCCCCCCTTCGACCCTGGTCCTGGCCCGCCAAGCCTTGGTCACGCATCCATGTGGACTACGCAGGTCCTTTCATGGAAAAAATGTTTTTGGTTGTAGTAGACGCCTACTCCAAATGGATTGAGTGTGCCATTTTAAATTCAAGCACATCCTCTGCCACGGTAGAAAGTATACGGACAATGTTCGCCGCCCACGGCCTACCGGACATCTTGGTCAGCGACAATGGCCCGTGCTTCACAAGCACTGAATTCCAAGACTTCATGGCAGACAATGGAATCAACCATGTCAGAACGGCACCGTTCAAGCCGGCCTCAAACGGTTAGGCGGAACGAGTAGTGCAGATAATCAAACAGGGGATGCTCAGAATCCAAGGGAGTTCCCTACAAAGCCGCTTATCACGCCTCCTGTTGACCAATAGATCCTGACCACACTCGCTCACAGGGGTTACACCCGCAGAGCTGCTAATGAAAAGGACGCTCAAAACCAGGTTATCCCTTATGCACCCTACTATGAAAGAAATTGTTGAGAGCAGGCATCAGTCACAATGTGAATACCATGACAGGAATGCAAGGGCGCGATGTATTGATGTAAATGACCCTGTTTTTTGTCCTTAATTACGCTGCAGGGCCCAAATGGCTTGCAGGCACTGTGATTGCCAAAGAGGGAAATAGGGTTTTGGTAGTTAAACTTACCAATGGACAAATCTGGATCAAACAAAAAGGAGGTTCAGCAACCCCATAGAAGAAGCAGAGGAAGAACACGATGTAGAGTTCACTCCACCACAGGTGACCGAACACCGGAACCCAGTGGAGGAGAGCCCAGTCACTGTGGGCAGTCCAGATAGGCCTGAGGCACCTCAAACAGCAGACACTCAAGCCAGCGCCAACAACCGGAGCCCCAACTCAGGTGCTCTACAAGGGAGCGTAAACCACCAGAGAGACTCAACCTGTGATCCCAATAAGACTTTGGGGGGAAGGTGATGTCATGTATTCAACTATCAGTGTAACCCATGTATAAACTGACCTAAGTTGTACACCGTGAGATGACTGACCACAAGGGGGTGAGCTTGTGGGAGACACTCCTAACCTGGACTTTCAGGTATAAAAGGGGAAGCTCCACCCACCTTCATCACTTGAGGTCTTGGTAATAAAGGTATCTGGTCAGAGAATGACCTTCTCTCAAGTATGGGCCTCATGTGCATTTATACTGTATAGTAAGGACATATCAGAAGGCATACGGAATACTTGCCTTTATTAGTTGAGGCATGGAATGCAAGAGCAGGGACGTTATGCTTGAACTATATAAAACACTGGTTAGGCCGCAGCTGGAGTACTGCGTGCAGTTCTGGTCACCACATTACAGGAAAGATGTGATTGCACTGGAAAGGGTGCAGAGGAGATTTACAAGAATGTTGCCTGGACTGGAGAATTTTGGCTATGAGGAAAGATTGGAGATGCTGGGTCTGTTTTCTTTGGAACAGAGGAGGCTGAGGGGAGACCTGATTGAGGTGTATAAAATTATGAGGGGCCTGGATAGAGTAGATAGGAAGGATCTGTTTCCCTTGGCACAGGGGTCAACAACCAGGGGGCATAGATTTAAAGTAATTGGGGGGAGGTTTAGAGGGGATTTGAAGGGAAATTTCTTCATCCAGAGGGTGGTGGGGGTCTGGACCTCGCTACCTGAAAGGGTGGTAGAGACAGAAACCCTCACCACATTTAAAAAGTACCTGGACGTGCACCTGAAGTGCTGTAACCTGCAGGGCTACGGACCTAGAGCTGGAAAGTGGGATTAAGCTGGGTAGCTCTTTGTCAGCCGGCGCAGACATGATGGGCCGAATGGCCTCCTTCCGTGCTGTAAATTTCAATGGTTCTATTCCTTTCTCCCTCATGTATTTATCTAGTTTCCCCTTAAATGTATCTATGCTAGTTGCCTCAACCCTTCCCTGTGGCAGCAAGTTCCACATTCTCACCACTCTGGGTGAAGAGCTTTCCTACTGGATTTATCAGTGACTATCTTATATTTGTGATCCCTGGTTCTGGTCTCCCCACATCGTCTCTACATCTACCCGATCAAAGCTCTTTATAGTGTTTAAGTCCTCGATTAGTTCACCCCTCAGCCCTGTAAGCCGGGGAAGGATGGCCGAGTTCTCATCATTTCCCACCTTTGGATATGTAGATGTGATGAAGCAGCAGCAACTTCTGTGTCTGTTGAAGAACACGGTGCCGTGCTGTCAGTCTGATGAAACCCTTGCATGTGACACTATTGCAGTGACAATGAAGTCTGGCTCTTCATTGGTCTCTCCACAAGGAGCAAACAAGGTTTTCCAAATTACAGTTACGGGTTATGTATTAGTCGTGTTGCTGGACTGATAATCCAGGGAACAAGAGGTCCAATCCCACTATGGCAATTTGAAAATTTGAATTCAACTCGACAAAATCGGAAAATTAAAAGCTAGTATCAGTAAAAGGGAGCATAAATCTGTCAGATTGTCAATGAGAGGCCATTTCATTGAAACATACAAAATACAGGGCTTGACAGGGAAGATGCTGGGGTCACAGTCTCAGGATAAGGGGTCGGCCATTTCGGACTGAGATGAGGAGAAACTTCTTCACTCAGAGGGTGGTGAATCTCTGGAATTCTCAACCCCAGAGGGCTGTGCGGGCTCAGTCTTTGAGTATATTCAAGACAGAGATCGATAGATTTTTGGACATTAAGGGAATCAAGGGATATGGGGATAGTGCAGGAAAGTGGAGTTGAGGTCAAAGATCAGCCATGATATTGAATGGGGGAGCAGGCTCGAGGGGTCGAATGGCCGACTCCTGCTCCTAATTCTTATGCTCTTATTGTCGTAAAAACCCAAGGGGTTCACTAATTGTCCTTTCGGGAAGGAAACCTGCCGTCCTTCCCCAGTCTGGGCCTATAGGTGACTCCAGTCCCAAACCAACGCGGTTGATTCTGAAATGACCTAGCAAGGCACCCAGACTTCCTCAGGGCAACTAGGGATGACAATAAATGCTGAACTTGCCAGTGACACCCACATCCTGATAATGAATAGGAATAAAAAACGAGGTGTGAGCACTTAAAGTGTGTTACTAATGTGTCACCACCCACCTCGTGTTACAGCTATTAATTATTAAGGTTTTCTGAAATAGTCTTTGCATGACGCGCTGTTTGCTGTTGGGGTTGCTGACTGGCTGTGTGTGCAGTATTAAAATTCGATTAAGTATCAGGCTTTGTTCTCAAAGTGCATTCAACTTCTTTATTCAAATGGCATGAGGCAGCTTCTGCCACTGTTTGCCCTGTTTGTCATCGTGGAGGCGTGGTATTGGCAAGTTGGTCCCGGCTACTTGTGGTCCAATGCCCCGTCACCTCTGCTGTTCTGAAGTCACACTTCTCCCCGTACCCACTCCCGCTCCAGGGACTTCAGCAAATAAATCCAGGTTGACACTCCAGTGCAGTGCTGAGGGAGTGCTGCTCTGTCGGAAGTGCTGTCTTTCTGATGAAACATAGAAACACAGAATCATAGAAAATAGGTGCAGGAGTAGGCCATTCGGCCCTTCGAGCCTGCACCGCCATTCAATAAGATCATGGCTGATCATTCCCTCAGTACCCCTTTCCTGCTTTCTCTCCATACCCCTTGATCGCTTTAGCTGCAAGGGCCATATCTAACTCCCTCTTAAATGAGACGTTAAACTGAGGCCCCGTCTGCTTTCGGTGGATATAAAAGATCCCATGGCATATTTCAACAAAGAGCAGGGGAGTTATCCCCGGTGTCCTGGGGCCAATATTTATCCCTCAATCAACATAACAAAAAAAACAGATTATCTGGTCATTATCACATTGCTGTGTGTGGGAGCTTGCTGTGCGCAAATTGTCTGCCGCGTTTCCCACATTACAACAATGACTACACTCCAAAAGTATTTCATTGGCTGTAAAGCGCTTTGAAACGTCCGGTGGCCGTGAAAGGCGCTATAAAAATGCAAGCCTTGCTTTTACCAGGCGCCATTCACCTTTCAGCACTCCTTACCTCCCTCACTGAGCACTGAGAGCAAGTGAGATAACACCATTGGGAGGTGGAGCTGTCCCAGCATCCATCGGGTGAGTGAAAGGGTTTTAATCAACCCACAGAACCAGAATCTCCTGCATGGGTTTGAAGAAAGAAAGATCTTGCATTTATATAGCACCTTTCATGACCTCAGGATGTCCCAAAGTGCTTTACAGCCAATGAAGTACTTTTGGAGTGTTGTCACTGTTGTAATGTGGAAGCGCGGCAGGCAATTTGTGCACAGCAAGTTCCCACGAACAGCAATGTGATAATGACCAGATAATCTGTTTTAGTGACATTGGTTGAAGGATAAATATTGACAGGACACAAGGGAGAACTCCCCCTGCTCTTCTTCGTGTAGTGCCTTGGGATCTTTTACATTCACCTGAGAGAGCAGACGGGGCTTTAAGAACACAAGAACATAAGAACATAAGAATTAGGAACAGGAGTAGGCCATCTAGCCCCTTGAGCCTGCTCCGCCATTCAACAAGATCACGGCTGATCTGGCCGTGGACTCAGCTCCACTTACATGTCCCCTCCCCATAACCCTTAATTCCCTTATTGGTTAAAAATCTATCTATCTGTGACGTGAATACATTCAATGAGCTAGCCTCCACTGCTTCCTTGGGCAGAGAATTCCACAGATTCACAACCCTCTGGGAGAAGAAATTCCTTCTCAACTCGGTTTTAAATTGGCTCCCCCGTATTTTGAGGCTGTGCCCCCTAGTTCTAGTCTCCCCGACCAGTGGAAACAACCTCTCTGCCTCTATCTTGTCTATCCCTTTCATTATTTTAAATGTTTCTATAAGATCACCCCTCATCCTTCTGAACTCCAACAAGTAAAGACCCAGTCTACTCAAGCTATCATCATAAGGTAACCCTCTCATCTCCGGAATCAGCCGAGTGAATCGTCTCTGTACCCCCTCCAAAGCTAGTATATCCTTCCTTAAGTAAGGTGACCAAAACTGCACGCAGTACTCCAGGTGCGGCCTCACCAATACCCTGTACAGTTGCAGCAGGACCTCCCTGCTTTTGTACTCCATCCCTCTCGCAATGAAGGTCAACATTCCATTCGCCTTCCTGATTACCTGCTGCACCTGCAAACTAACTTTTTGGGATTCATGCACAAGGACCCCCAGGTCCCTCTGCACTGCAGCATGTTGTAATTTCTCCCCATTCAAATAATATTCCCTTTTACTGTTTTTTTTCCAAGGTGGATGACCTCACATTTTCCGACATTGCATTCTATCTGCCAAACCTTAGCCCATTCGCTTAACCTATCCAAATCTCTTTGCAGCCTCTCTGTGTCCTCTACACAACCCGCTTTCCCACTAATCTTAGTGTCATCTGCCAATTTTGTTACACTACACTCTATCCCCTCTTCCAGGTCATCTATGTATGTTGTAAACAGTTGTGGTCCCAGCACCGATCCCTGTGGCACACCACTAACCACCGATTTCCAACCCGAAAAGGACCCATTTATCCCGACTCTCTGCTTTCTGTTAGCCAGCCAATTCTTGATCCATGCCAATACATTTCCTCTGACTCCGCGTACCTTTATCTTCTGCAGTAACCTTTTATGTGGCACCTTATCGAATGCCTTTTGGAAATCTAAATACACCACATCCATCGGTACACCTCTATCCACCACGCTCGTTATATCCTCAAAGAATTCCAGTAAATTAGTTAAACATGATTTCCCCTTCATGAATCCATGTTGCGTCTGCTTGATTGCACTATTCCTATCTAGATGTCCCGCTATTTCTTCCTGAATGATAGCTTCAAGCAGTTTCCCCACTACAGATGTTAAACTAACCGGCCTATAGTTACCTGCCTTTTGTCTGCCCCATTTTTTAAACAGAAGCGTTACATTAGCTGCTTTCCAATCCACTGGTACCTCCCCAGAGTCCAGAGAATTTTGGTAGATTATAACGAATGCTTCTGTTATAACTTCCGCCATCTCTTTTAATACCCTGGGATGCATTTCAGCAGGACCAGGGGACTTGTCTACCTTGAGTCCCATTAGCTTGTCCAGCACTACCCCCTAGTGATAGTGATTGTCTCAAGGTCCTCCCTTCCCACATTCCCGTGACCAGCAATTTTTGGCATGGTTTTTTGTGTCTTCCACTTTGAAGACCGAAGCAAAATAATTGTTTAAGGTCTCAGCCATTTCCACATTTCCCATTATTAAATCCCCCTTCTCATCTTCTAACGGACCTACATTTACTTTAACGTCGCATCCGAAAAACAGCACCTCCGACAGTCCGCTGCAGCACTCAGCACTGCACTGGACTTTCAGCCTAGATTATTTGATTATTTGCTCAAGTCCCTGGCGTGGGACTTGAACCCACAATCTTCTGACTCAGAGGTGAGAGTGCTACCCACTGAGTCACGGCTACACCTAACATTGTTGCAGAATGAGTGGCTGGCAGCAGACCCTTCACACAATCAACCTGGTCTCACCAACTCACAGCTCTCCCAGCACACTCCTGCCCCAACTTGCCTCTGCAAGAGAGAAGTTTGAGAGGGACTAGGATTGCTGTCTTTCGGATTGAAAATGGACTAATAATGTAAACCCTGACAAGCTGTGTGGGTGATAGAAGACAAACAAGATGGACCTTGGCTTATCTGACCTTGCAATCCCTATGTTCCCACATCATGGTTTTAAACCATTCATTGTTGGAGCAGGCACTGACTGTGTGGCCTGTAACTCTGCCCGAGGTGATTCAATCTCCATGGGCCTTTAAGATGGGAGTTGAGGTGGTGTGATCACTGAGGGTCAGCCTTGAGCAGAGAGCAGGGCAAACCACCTTTCTCAAGGGATCTTGGCGTTGTGTTGAAATAGGCAGCAAACATCCATTTATCAAAATTCAGTCAGAATCGCAGAACCTAAGTGCAACTATCGCACTTTACCATTGCAGGAATTCGCTTTCGGAAAGAAAATTTGGGGTACAGATTTATCTTATCTTGTTTGCCCTGTCATCTCCTCCAGCCCCAGAGAGCGCTGCACTCCTCCAATTCTGGCCTCTTCCACATCCTCTATTTCCTTCGTTCCATCTTCCCCTGCCTGGGCCCTAAGCTCTGGAATTCCCTCCCGAAACCTCTCCGCCTCACTACCTCTCTTTCCTCCTTCAACACTCTACTTAAAACCTACCTCTTTGACCAAGCTTTTGGTCACCTGCGCTAAAATCTCCTTGTGTGGCTCTTTGTCACATTTTGTCTGATAATCGCTCCTTTCAAGCACATTGGGATGTTTTAGGGAAGGGAACACACATTAAATGGTAGGAGACTGAAAAGTGTAGAGGAACAAAGGGACCTTGGATTGCAGGTCCACAGATCCCTGAAGGTAGCAGGCCAGCTAGATAAGGTGGTTAAGAAGGCATATGGAATACTTGCCTTTATTAGCCAAGGCATGGAATACAAGAGCAGGGGGGTAGTACTTGAACTATATTAAACGCTAGTTAGGCCACACCTAGAGTACTGCGTGCAGTTCTGGTCACCACATTACAGGAAAGATGTGATTGCACTAGAGAGGGTACAGAGGAGATTTACAAGGATGTTGCCTGGACTGGAGAATTTTAGCTCTGAGGAAAGATTGGATAGGCTGGGTTTGTTTTCTTTGGAACAGGGGAGGCTGAGGGGAGACCTGATTGAGGTGTATAAAATTGTGAGGGGCCTAGATAGAGTGGATAGGGAGATAGAAGAGCAAATAAAAAGGCACATTTCTGAGATGTGCAAAAACTATAGGGCAGTAGGGGATTTCAACTATTCTAATATTAACTGGGACAAAATTAGTGTGAAGTGTATAGAGGATGTGGAATTCCTAAAATGCATTCAAGAGAACTTTTTTAGCCAATATGTAGCAAGCCCAACATGGGAGGGGGCGGTTCTGGATTTAGTTTTAGGGAATGAAGCTGGGCAGGTGGAAGGAGTATCAGTGGGAGAGCATTTAGGTGCTAGTGATCATAATTCAGTTAAATTTAAGGTAGTTATGGAAAAGGACAAGGCTAGACCAGGAATAAAAGTTCTAAATTGGGGAAAAGCCAACTTTCCTAAGCTGAGGAGTGATTTGGCCATAGTGGACTGGAAACAGCTACTTGTGGGTAAATCAGTGTCAGAGCAGTGGAAGGTATTCAAGCAGGAGATCCGGAGGGTTCAGGCCAAACATGTGCCCTAAAAGAAAAAGGGTGGGACTAACACATTAAAGCCCCCTGGATGTCTAGAGACTTACAGGGGAGGATAAGGAAAAAAAGAGAAGTTGATGACAGATACCGAGGGCTAAATACTGCAGAATCTCTAGAGGAATAGAAAGTCCAAGGATGAAATTAAAAGAGATATTAGGAAAGCAAAGAGAGAGCATGAAAAATTCTTGGCATGTAAAGTCAAGGAAAACTCAAAACTGTTTTATAAATATATTAAGAGTAAGAGGGTAACTAAAGAACCTATTAGAGACCATGAGGGTGATCTGTGTGTGGAGGCGGAAGATGTGGGTATGGTTCGCAATGAATACGTTGCATCTGTTTTCACAAAAGAGATGGGTGATGCAGATACTGCTATCGAGGAGGAGGAGTGTGAAATATTAGATGAACTAAACATAGTGAGAGAGGAGGTATTAAAGGGTTTAGCAGCTTTGAATGTGGATAAATCCCCAGGCCTGGATGAAATGTATCCCAGGCTGTTAAGCAAAGCTAAAGAGGAAATAGTAGAGGCTCTGACCATCATTTTCCAGTCCTCTCTGGCTTCAGGTATGGTGCCAGAGGACTGGAGGACTGCTAATGTGGTACCTTTGTTTAAGAAGGGAGAAAGGGATAGACCGAGTAATTACAGGCCAGTCAGCCTAAGCTCAGTAGTGGGAAAATTATTTGAAAAATTCCTGAAGGACAGGATAAATCTTCACTTAGAAAGACATGGATTAATCAAGGACAGTCAGCACAGATTGGTTAAGGGAAGGTCATGTCTGACTAATTTGATTGAATTTTTCGAGGAGGTAACCAGGAGGGTCAATGAGGGCAGTGTGTATGATGTAGTGCATATAGATTTTAGCAAAGCTTTTGATAAGGTTCCACATGGCAGAGTGGTCACAAAAGTAATAGCCCATGGGATCCAGGGAAAAGTGGCAAGTTGGATCCAAAATTGGCTCAGAGGCAGGAAGCAAAAGGTAATGGTTGATGGGTGTTTTTGTGACTGGAAGGATGTTTCCAGTAGGGTTCCGCAGGGCTCAGTACTAGGTTCCTTGCTTTTTATGGTATATATCAATGATCTAGACTTGAATATAGGGGGTATGATTAAGAAGTTTGCAGATGATACTAAAATCGACTGTGTGGTTGATAATGAAGAGGAAAGCTGCGGACTGCAGGAAGATATCAATCAACTCATCATCATAGGCAGTCCCTCGGAATCATGGAAAACTTGCTTCCACTCTTAAAATGAGTCCTTAGGGGGCTGAACAGTCCAATACGAGAACCGCAGTCCCTGTCACAGATAGGACCGCCATTCATTGAGGTAAAAGGTGAGTGGGATTGGTTTGCCGCACGCTCTTTCCGCTGCCTGCGCTTGGTTTCTGCATGCTCTTGGCGACAAGACTCGAGGTGCTCACCACCCTCCCGGATGCACTTCCTCCACTTAGGGCAGTCTTTGGCCAGGGACTCCCAGGTGTCAGTGGGGATGTTGCACTTTATCAGGGAGGCTTTGAGGGTGTCCCTGTAACGTTTCCTCTGCCCACCTTTGACTTGTTTGCCGTGAAGGAGTTCCGAGTAGAGCGCTTGCTTTGGGAGTCTCGTGTCTGGCATGTGAACAATGTGGCCTGCCCAACGGAGCTGATCAAGTGTGGTCAGTGCTTCAATGCTGGGGATGTTGGCCTGGACAAGGACGTTAATGTTGATGCGTCTGTCCTCCCAGGGGATTTGTAGGATCTTGCGGAGACATTGTTGGTGGTATTTCTCCAGCGAGTTGAGGTGTCTACTGTACATGGTCCATGTCTCTGAGCCATACAGGAGGGCGGGTATTACTACAGTCCTTTAGACCATGAGCTTGGTGGCAGTTTTGAGGGCCTGGTCTTCAAACACTGTTTTCCTCAGAAGGTTGCACTGGCGCACTCAATGAACTGGTCAGGTGGGCAGAACAGTGGCAGATGGAATTTAATCCGGATCAGAGTGAGGTCATTCATTTGGGGAGGGCTAACAAGGAAAGGGAATACAGATTAAATGGTATGACACTTAAAAGTGTAGAAGAACAAAAGGACCTTGGAGTGCAGGTCCACAGATCCCTGAAGGTAGCAGGCCGGGTAGATAATGTGGTTAAGAAGGCATACGGAATATTTGCCTTTATTAGTTGGGGGGGGGAGGGGGCGGAGGTTGGAGCAGGCGACGGTGGGGGGGGGTTGTGGGGCGGGGGCGTGGGCGGGGTGTGGGAGGGGGCGGAGGTTAGAGCAGGCGACGGGACGGGGAAGAGGCGTGATCGTGATGGCCGTGGAACCAGAGGGAACTCACCTGCTGCTCCGGGTTCCACAGGAAGATGTAGTTTCGAAATAATTGCGGTTGCTTTCGATTGGGGGCCACTGAAGAATCCTGAGTGGGTCAGGAGTAACCTGTGCCCCCCTCGTCAGTCACTTATTGCTGATTGGGACTTTCGGCAGACATCGGGCCCCTAATTCAGCCCCTGGAGTCTGTTGAACACCCTCGAGGGGCCTGCAGGTTTGAGGCGTCTGTCTATGATGGGTCCCACGAATGCGGTACCTCGACCAAGTGTTTCTACACTTGTCCCTCAGGGAACAATGAAGAGTTGTGGAAGGATTTTCAGGCTGATTGGCGGGCTGCAATCTGAATGCTCCTTCCCTGGCCCGAACCCGCTTTACGCCGGCCGATGGGTTGCTTCGTCGTACACAGAGAGAAGGTTTTTGAGCTCCCACAGCCCATGGGCCTTCCCCCACCCCAACACCCACTGGATGTCAGACAGAAGTCACTTGCTGGGGCTTTGAACCCTGCACCTTCAGACTCACAGACAACAATGCTGTGCTACCACTGAGCCAAAGGCTCTCTGTGGAAATCCTCCTGGAGTGGCTCCTCCTGCTGCCAGCATTGGAGAACCCGGGGATTGGCACAAGGTTCAGGCAGACTCCCGGTGAGAACACACGGGCCGAGAGCCCACTAAACCGCCTAGAACAGCAGCTAAAGTTTATTCTTCTTCTTTCGTATGGTAGTTGATATGTCCTTATTATACAGGATAAATGCACACAAGGCCCATACTTGAGAGAAGGTCACTCTGTGACCAGTTACCTTTATTACCAAGACCTCAAGTGATGAAGGTGGGTGGAGCTTCCCCTTTTTATCCCGGAAAGTCCAGGTTAGGAGTGTCTCCCACAAGTTCGCCCCTTGTGGTCAGTGTTCTCAAGGTGTACAACGTAGGTCAGCTTATCATGGGTTACAATGATAGTTGAATTGGGATCACAGGTTAAGTCTCTCTGGTGGTTTACGCTCTCTTGTAGAGCGCCTGAGTTGAGGCTCCGGTGGGCGCTGGCCTGAGTGTTAGCTGTTTGCGGTGCCTCAGGCCTATCCGGACTGCCCACAGTGACTGGGCTCTCCTCCACTTGGTTCCGGTGTTCGGTCACCTGTGGTGGAGTGAACTCTACATCGTGTTCTTCCTCTGCTTCTTCTATGGGGTTGCTGAACCTCCTTTTAGTTTGATCCATGTGTTTGCGGCAGATTTGTCCATTGGTAACTTTAACTACCAAAACCCTATTCCCCTCTTTGGCAATCACAGTGCCTGCAAGCCATTTGGGCCCTGCAGCGTAATTAAGGACAAAAACAGGGTAATTTACATCAATACATCGCGCCCTCGCATTCCTGTCATGGTAGTCACATTGTGACTGATGCCTGCTCTCAACAATTTCTTTAATAGTAGGGTGCATAAGGGATAACCTGGTTTTGAGCATCCTTTTCATTAGCAGCTCTGCGGGTGCAACCCCTGTGAGCGAGTGTGGTCAGGATCTATTGGTCAACAGGAGGCGTGATAAGCGGTTTTGTAGGGAACTCCCTTGGATTCTGAGCATCCCCTGTTTGATTATCTGCACTGCTCGTTCCGCCTGGCCGTTTGAGGCCGGCTTGAACGGTGCCGTTCTGATCTGGTTGATTCCATTGCCTGCCATGAAGTCTTGGAATTCAGTGCTTGTGAAGCACGGGCCATTGTCACTGACCAAGACGACCAGTAGACCATGGGCGGCAAACATTGCCCGTATACTTTCTACCGTGGCAGAGGATGTGCTTGAATTTAAAATGGCACACTCAATCCATTTGGAGTAGGCGTCTATTGCAACCAAAAACATTTTTCCCATGAAAAGACCTGCGTAGTCCACATGGATGCGTGACCATGGCTTGGCGGGCCAGGACCAGGGGCTAAGGAGAGCTTCCCTGGGTGCGTTGCCCAACTGAGCACACGTGTTGCACCTGCGAACATAAAGTTCCAGGTCTGCATCTATCCCTGGCCACCAAATGTGTGACCTTCATTATGACAATGCCCGGGTGCTCATTGTGAAGTTCTCTGATAAACACCTCTCTGCCCATCTGGGGCATGACTACTCGGTTTCCCCACAGTATGCAATCGGCCTGAATCGAGAGTTCATCCTTGCGCCTATGAAACGGTTTAAACTCCTCAGGGCATGACCCGTACGTGGCTGCCCAGTCCCCATTCAGGGCACATTTCTTAAATAAAGACAGTAACGGGTCTTTATTTGTCCATACTTTAATCTGACGGGCTGTCACAGGTGAGCCTTCGCTTTCGAAACCTTCAACAGCCATGACCATCTCAGCACCATGCTCAGTTGCCCCTCAGTGGTGGCTAGTGGGAGCCTGCTGAGTGCATCGGCAGTTTTCAGTGCCCGGTCTGTGCCGAATTGTGTAGTCACAGGCGGCTAACGTAAGTGCCCACCTCTGTATGCGGGCCGATGCATTCGCATTTATGGCCTTGTTGTTGGCCAAAAGGGACGTTAGGGGTTTGTGATCTGTCTCCAGTTGAAATTTCCTGCCAAACAGGTACTGGTGCATTTTTTTTACTGCATTTACACATGCTAGCGCTTCCTTTTCTACCATCCCCTAGCCCCTTTCTGCCCGGGACAGACTTCTGGAGGCATAAGCTACCGGCTGTAACTGACCCTTGGCATTGACATGCTGCAACACACACCTGACACTATAGGACGACGCATCACACGTTAACACAAGTTTCTTACACGGGTCATATAACGTTAACAGTTTGTTGGAGCATAACAAATTGCGTGCTTTATCAAAAGCCCTTTCCTTGCTGTCCCCCCAGACCCAATCGTGACCTTTGCGTAGGAGCAGGTGTAGCGGCTCTAACAGCGTGCTTAAATTTGGGAAGAAAGTTACCAAAATAGTTCAGGAGCCCCAGGAACGAATGCAGCTCCGTCGTGTTACGGGGTCTGGGTGTTCTCTGGATCGCTTCCATTTTGGACGCAGTAGGGCTGATCCCGTCTGCTGCTACCCTCATCCCCAGGAATTCTACCTCTGGAGCTAAGAAGACGCACTTCGCCTTTTTCAGTCGCAGCCCTACCCGATACAGTCTGCGTAGCACCTCCTCCAGGTTGTGGAGGTGTTCTTTAGTATCGCGACCCGTGATGAGGATGTCGTCTTGAAAAACCACCGTCCTTGAAATCGACTTGAGGAGGCTTTCCATATTTCGCTGAAAGATCGCGGTGACTGAATGAATCCCGAACGGACATCTGTTATACTCAAACAACCACTTGTGTGTCGTGATGGTGGTCAGCTTCTTCGACTCACTCGCCAGCTCC
This sequence comes from Pristiophorus japonicus, assembly GCF_044704955.1. Taxonomy (NCBI): domain Eukaryota; kingdom Metazoa; phylum Chordata; class Chondrichthyes; family Pristiophoridae; genus Pristiophorus; species Pristiophorus japonicus. The sequence goes on along the minus strand of NC_091994.1, from coordinate 55,895,756 downwards.
TGGGTCATGTAAGCTGAGGTCAGGTCCAATTTTGAAAAATGTTTGCCACCGGATAGCGTTACAAAGAGGTCCTCCGCTCTCGGTAGCGGGTACTGGTCTTGGAGTGACACCCGATTGATGGTGGCCTTGTGATCGCCACATATCCTGACCGACCCATCCGCCTTGAGCACCGGCACAATCAGGCTCGCCCAGTCACTGAATTCGACTGACGAGATGATGCCTTCCCTCAGCAGGCGGTCCAATTCGCATTCTATCTTTTCCCGCATCACGTAGGGCTCCGCTCTGGCCTTGTGGTGTACTGGCCTGGCGTCCGGCTTTATGTGAATCACTACCTTGGTCCCCATGAAAGTGCCGATGCCGGGTTGAAATAATGAGTCAAATTTGTCCAGAACCTGTGAGCATGATACTCGCTCCACAGAAGAAATTGCATTGACATCGCCCCATTTCCAGTTCATGACAGCAAGCCAACTCCTCCCCAGTAGTGTGGGACCATCCCCCGGGACAACCCAGAGTGGCAACCAGTTCTCTGAATCTTTGTGAGTCACGACTACTGTGGCGCTGCCTAGCACTGGAATGATCTCCTTTGCATATGTCCGTAGCTGTGCGTCAATCGGCAATAATTTTGGCCTCCTGGCCTTGGACACCCACAACCTTTCAGACTGTTTGATACTCATCAGGGGCTGGCTGTCCCCCGTGTCTAGCTCCATTAATACCGGGATGTCATTGAGGAGCACTTTCATCATTATCGGTGGCGTCCTGTTTTATGAACTGTATATGTGCTCCACATGAACTCGCTGAACTTCAGCTTCCAGTGATTTCCCCCAGTATTCATTTGGCCTCATGGGGCTTACATCGGGCCCGTCCTCCTCGTACATCAACCTGGCTGCAGGCTTCCTGCACATATGCGCCAAGTGGCCGCTGACGTTGCAGTTTCTGCAGGTATATTGCTGATACCTGCAAGCTCTGGCTGGGTGTGAGCTGGAGGCCCCATTGTTGGAAACAAAAGGTCCATTACCAGTCGATCGTCTCTGACTGTCTCTGTAACTATCCTTAAGCGCACCGCACCATTAACAAGTGTTGATGGCCCCATTACTGGCTGAATTGTCCATTGCGATGGCATGAATCGCCGTTCAGTTAGCTATTGTCTCTGTTGAATTCCCCCTTTGGGTTCGACTGCACGCTGGGGTATGACCGATTGCCCTTGTCTGCCTAGAGAACTGTGTGCCGCATTAATAATGTTGACTCCCTGGTCGTTTGCCACATTTGAGCCAAGATTTTTGCCATAAATCATTCTGGTCTCTTCCTCCCCTGAGATAAATGTCTGGGCTACCAGAGCCGTCGCTTCCAAGGTCAAGTCTTTGGTCTCAATCAGTTTCCTGAAAACCCCAGCGTGCCCGATGCCCTCAATAAAAAAAGTCTCACAGCATCTCCGCTCTGCATGCATCTGGGAACTTACATAGGCTCGCTAGTCACCGGAGGTCTGCCACGAAGTCAGGAACGCTTTGCCCTTCTCGCCGCCGTGCAAGTAAAACCAGTGTCTCGCCATGTGCATGCTGCTCGCCGGTTTAAGGTGTTCCCCGATCAACTTACTGAGCTCTTCAAACATCTTGTCCACCGGCTTCTCTGGTGCTAGAAGGTCCTTCATCAGTGAGTACGTTCTGGATCCACAAACCGTCAGGAGATGAACCCTGCGTTTGTCGGCCGAATCATGTCCCAACCATTCCTTAGTGACAAAACTTTGCTATAGTTTCTCAATAAAGTCGTCCCAATCATCACCAACACACTACCTCTCTTCTGTGCTGCTCGTGGCCATGCTCGCGTGGTTTAAATCCCAGTTTCTCGTTGCCAATGTTACGTCCTTACTATCCAGTATAAATACACACGAGGCCCATACTTGAGAGAAGGTCACTCTGTGACCAGTTACCTTTATTACCAAGACCTCAAATGATGAAGGTGGGTGGAGCTTCCCCTTTTATACCAGAAAGTCCAGGTTAGGAGTGTCTCCCACAAGTTTGCCCCTTGTGGTCAATGTTCTCCAGGTGTACAACTTAGGTTAGCTTATACATGGGTTACAATGATAGTTGAATACATGACAGTAGTAGCAAAGCACATCAAACGTCAATATCTAAGTCGGATATCCAAATCTTCCGGTGTAACAGCGTGGATATCTTGTAGGCTGATGTGAATTCCCTCTGAGAGCAGTGCTCAATGATGTGTTCCAGGATCTGATTAGGAGCTCCACAGTTGCATGATGGGGATGCTTCAATCTTCCATCGATGGAGAAGGTGGCAACATGGACCGTGACCGGTTGTGAGGCGGTTGATGGTTGTCCACTGTTTGCAAGGAAGGTTTGCTCCTTCAGGTTGTACTGTGGGGTCCTTGATAAGGAATCCATTCTGTTGTGTTCCTAACACAGATGAGGCTGCACACAGGGAGGTTAAAGTAACAATGACCTCAGTCTTTATTAAAACACTCCAGAGTGAGCAACAGGCCTTAGGGGCCGGCTTATATACAGTGCTCCCAAGGGATGCTGGGATCCCGCCGTCGGTCATCAAGGCTGAGGGGAGATCGCTGAAGGGCTTCGGTGACGGTCCAAATGGCCCTAGATTTGAGATGGTTTAGTGGTCGGTTGGTCAAATCTTCCTGGATTGGCAGGTCTTTGCTGGCGTACTGGTTGTATTCTCTGGATACTGTATATTCGCGGTGTAGATGTGGTGGTGCGATGTTTGCAGGCAGCCAAGGTGTTGGTGCCGATAAAAGCGTACTGGTGATAATTTTCAGAGTAGAATTCAGCTGGACATCAGCGGGTTTGCCATGCGGACTGATAGCCATGCCGGAGAGCAGTACTCCGCTGTCGAGTACACCGGCGCGAGTGCTGCGTACCAATGCGTCTGCTCCCCATGTGGATCCGGCCAGTTTCGGGATCAAGTTAACACTACTTTTTAGTTTCTGCCCCAGGTTCTGGAGATGTTGTCTATATGACAGGGTGCGATCGAGCGTGACTCCGAAATAGGAGGGTTTTTGGCAAGGTTTACTTCTGCCCAGCAAAAGGTGACTTTCAAAGTTAAAGTTTATTGAAAAGACGAGGTACCTCGGGATTGAGACATCAGTCTATTAAACACTTGATGAAATATTATCAAAAGGTTTCAATTAACTCATAATTATAGATCATTCCAGATAATTAGATTGTCAGGTGAACAAAGAAATTGTTTGATGTCAGCTTATGATAATTAACTTGTGTGTAAACTGAAGACATATTCAGGGGTATTTTTCCATTTTGTAAGCATAGGCAGAAAGGAAAAGTAGGTGGGGTAGCTCTGTTAATAAGTGATGAGATCAGTGCAGTAGCAAGAAACGGTATTGTCTCAGAAGATCAAGATGGTGAATCAGTTTGGGTGGAGATAAGAAATAATAAGGGAAAGAAGTCACTTGTGGGAGTGGTCTACCGGCCCCCAAACAGTAGCCATACTAGCACAGAGTATAAATCAATAAATAATGGAGGCTTGTAAGAAAGGTACGGCAATAATCATGGGTGATTTTAATCTTCATATTGATGGGACAATCAAAGTGGCAAAGGTAGCCTTGAGGAAGAGTTCATAGAGTGTATGTGAGATGGTTTCTTGAAACAATATGTTGTGGGACCAACCAGGGAGCAGACTATTTTAGATCTGGTAATGTGTAACGAGTCTGGATTAATTAATGATCTTGTAGTGAAGGATCCTCTTGGGAAGAGTGATCATAGCATGGTAGAATTTCAAATTCAGTTTGAGGGTGAGAAAGCTAGGTCTCAAACTAGTGTCCTGAACTTAAATAAAGGTAATTAAAAGGTATGAAGGCAGAGTTGGTTAAAGTGGACTGGGAAAATATAGTAAAGGGTAAGACTGTAGAAAAGCAGTGGCAAACATTTAAGAAGATATTTCAAAACTCAAAGATTTATTCCAGTGAGAAATAAAGACTAAGAGAAAGATGAACCATCCGTGGCTAACTCAGGAAGTAAAGGATGGTAACAAATTGAAACAAAGGCCTACAATGTTGTGAAGGACAGTGGAAGGCCAGAGGATTGGGAAACGTTTAGAAACCAGCAACGACTACTAAAAAAATGATAAAGAGAGAGAAGATAGCTTGAGAGTAAATAACAAGAAATATAAAAACAGACAGTAAGAGTTTCTACAGGTATATAAACAGGAAACAAGTAGCTAAAGTAAACATTGCTCCCTTAGAGGATGAGACTGGGGAATTAATAATAGGAAACAGGAAAATGGCAGAGACTTTGAACAAATATTTTGCATCGGTCTTCACGGACAAAAGACACTAAAAACACCCCAATAATTGATAATCAAGGAGCTATTGTGGGGGGGTGGGGGGGGTGGGGGTGGGGGGAGAATTCAAAACAATCACTATCTCTAGAGATAAAGTACTCGGTAAACTACTGGGACTAAAGGTGGACAAGTCCCCTGGACCTGATGGCCCTCGGATTAGGGTCTTAAAAGAAGTAGCTGCAGAGATAGTGGATGCATTGGATGTAATCTACCAAAATTGCCTTGATTTTGGAGTGATCCCAACGGACTGGAAAACCGCGAATGTAACGCCCCTATTTAAGAAAGGAGGAAGACAGAAAGCAGGAAACTATAGACCAGTTAGCCTAACATCTGTCATTGGACAAATGCTGGAGTTCATCATTAAGGAAGCAGTAGCAGGACATTTAGAAAATCATAATGCAGTCAAGCAGAGTCATGGTTTTATGAAAGGGAAATCATGTTTGACAAATTTTCTGGAGTTCTTTGAGGATGTGGATAAAGGGGAACCAGTTGATATTGTATATTTGGATTTCCAGAAAGGATTCGATAAGGTGCCACACAAAAGGTTACTGCACAAGATAAGAGCTCACAGGGTTGGGGGTAATATATTAGCATGGATAGAGGATTGGCTAACTAACAGAAAACAGAGAGTCGGGATAAATGGGTCATTTTCAGGTTGGCAAACTGTAACTAGGGGTGCCACAGGGATCAGTGCTGGGGCCTCAACTATTTACAATTTATATTAATGACTTGGATGAAGGGACTGAGTGTAATGTAGCCAAATTTGCTGATGATACAAAGATCGGTTGAAAAGCAAATTGTGAGACGGACGTAAAGAATCTACAAAGGGATACATATAGGCTCAGTGAGTGGGCAAAAGTTTTACCTGAAGGAGTATAATGTAGGAAAATGTGAGGTTATCCACTTTGGTAGGAGAAATAAAAAAGCAAATTATTATTTAAATGGGGAGAGATTACAAAGTGCTGCAGTACAGAAAGATCTGGGGTTCTTGTACATGAAATGCAAAAAGTTAGTATGCAGGTACATCAAGTGATCAAGAAGGCAAATGGAATGTTAGCCTTTATTGCAAGGGGGATAGAGTATAAAAGTAGGGAAGTCCTGCTACAACTGTACAGGGTATTGGTGAGGCCACACCTGGAGTACTGCGTACAGTTTTGGTCTCGGTATTTAAGGAGGGATATACTTACATTGGAGGCTGTTCAGAGAAGGTTCACGAGGTTGATTCCTGAGATGAAGGGGTTGTTTTATGAAGAAAGGTTGAGCAGGTTGGACCTATACTCATTGGAGTTTAGAAGACTGAGAGGTGATCTTATTGAAATATATAAGATACTGAGGGGGCTTGACAGGTAGAAGCAGAGAGGATGTTTCCTCCATGGGGGAATCTAGAACTAGGGGGCATAGTTTCAGAATAAGGGGTCTCCCATTTAAAACTGAGATGAGGAGGAATTTCTTCTCTGAGGGTCGTGAATCTTTGGAATTCTCTGCCCCAGAGAGCTGTGGAGGCTGGGTCATTGAATATATTTAAGACAGAGATAGACAGATATTTGAAGGATAAGGGAATAAGGGGTTATGGGGAGCGGGCAGGGAAGTGCAGCTGAGCTCAGGATCAGATCAGCCTTGATCTTATTGAATGGCGGAGCAGGCTCGAGGGGCCAAATGGCCGACTCCTGCTCCTATTTCTGATGTTCTTCTGACCAGATAGTTCCAGACATGTGCTGAGGGACCAATAGATCGTTTCTTTTCACGCTTATTGTTTTCCAAATAGTTTTTCTATCTTTTGCCTCTCATTTTCTTACATGAAAGCAACATAGGAATAGGAGGAGGCCATTTAGCCCCTCGAGTCAGTTCCAACATTCAACTTAATCATTGCTGATCTGATCTTAACTCCATTTATCCACCTTGGTTCCATATCCCTTAATAACATTGCCCAACAAAACTCTATCAATTCCACTTTTGAGCCTCACCAGCTGTTTGGGGGAAGAGTTCTAGATTCCTACTGCCCTTTGTGTGAAGGCATGCTTCCTGACATCACCCTGAATGACATAGCTCTAATTTTAAGACTGTGTCCCCTGGTCTGGGTTCTGGAATCCCCCACCAGAGCTGTAATCTATGCCCCTGTGAGGATACTCAACAGTTTGTGGAGCTGTTGCACTGTGGGTGGCTTAGCCAGTCACGTGATGTTCACAAGTCTCAATAAAACCCCAGCCAGTTGGGTTCGGGGGATCCACGATGAGGCAGGTGGTTGTGAGCCTGGTGGATGAACTGATAATGTGTCGTGTGATTGTTAAACCTTTGTTAATAAACCAACTAGTTCTTAATAGCAATGTGTTGCTCTGAATTCTTCAGCAAAGAACCCATGAAGCAAATACATGACCAGGGGCAATAGGTTCACTCTATCTACCCTTTCAAATGCTTTAATCATCTTAAATACCTCAATTCGATCATTCCTTAATCTTCTATACTCAAGGGATTACAAGTCGATACAACCTGTCTTCATCTGATTGAGATGGCCCTTTTTGCCCCGGTATCATTCTGGCGAATCGCCCTCCCTTCCCGAGGGGTGGTTGCCAGACTGAACTCAGTGTCCAGGTAGGATTCGCCCAGAGCTTTATATAACTGGAACATAACTTACACCCCTTTGAATTCCAGCCCGTTGAGATAATGGCCAATATTCTATTAGCCTTTTTAATTATTTTTGAACCTATCCACTAGCCTTTAGTGATTCTGTACACTGACTCCTCAAACTGTCTGCCATCCACAGTTCCTAGCTTCTCACCATTTAGAGATTATCGCTCAGCCTCACCTCCTGAGTATTTCCAGTATTTTCTGTTTTTTCATGTCGGAGGGGCCGTCTTTCGAATGAGACGATAAACGTCTGCTCGCTCTGGTGGATGTAAAAGATCCCATGGCACTATTTTGAAGAAGAGCAGAGGAGATATCCCCAGGGGCCTGGCCAATATTTATCCCTCAACCAACATTAAAAAAAACAGATTATCTGCTCATTATCACATTGCTGTGTGTGGGAGCTTGCTGTGCGCAAATTGGCTGCCGCATTTCCCACATTACAACAGTGACTACACTCCAAAAGTACTTCATTGGCTGTAAAGCGCTTTGAGATGTCCGGTGGTCGTGAAAGGCGCTATATAAATGCAAGTCTTTCTTTTATTTCAGATTTCCAGCATCCGTAGTATTTTGCTTCTGACCTTTCTTAGGTCAGCAGTAGTAGCAGCCGTAGTAATGGTGGTGGCTGTAGTTTTAGTAGTAATAGTGGTGGTAATAGTTATGGTAGTGGTAATAGTGGGAGTACTTCTGTCCTTGACAGCACTCCCTCAGATCTGATTGGGGTCATCGTGGGGTCACCGTGTCATGTGATTGGGGTAACCATGCAGTGTGATTGGGGTCACCGTGGGGTCACCATGCGGTATGATTGGGGTCACCGTGTCACGTGATTGGGGTCACCGTGCGGTGTGATTGGGGTCACCGTGCGGTGTGATTGGGGTCACTGTGTCATGTGATTGGGGTCACTGTGCCATGTGATTGGATCACCGTGTCATGTGATTGGGGTCACCGTGTGATCCTTGAAGCTTTATGCTCTGATGGGGTGAGATACAAGCTCACTGTTACACCGGGATGACCAGAGCTGTGGTAGCTACACTGCAATGTTCTGCACCAGTAGCTCCAGCGCAAAGCTCGATGCCCCAGGCCCGGGGATCCTGCCCAGAACAGCGTCACTACCTGGGACCACGTGTCTAGTGCGCGGAATCAGACTCACTTGCTGGATGTGGGCGCTTGGAGTCCCCACTGATTGGGTGATGGGGAACCGACCACTTTGCTGTTAGCATCCCAGTGCTAGTAAATTACATGAGCATCCGTAAATATGGGAGAGGGTCAGCCGAATGATCCGGTCCATCCCACCTGCCTCCGACAGTTGTGGTGCACCAATACAGCACGATACAGACACGGCCAACACACCCACCTCTTCAGCTCTTTCTCTGCTCTCCACAACCACCAGCTCAGGTCTGTGAGTCACTGCAACTTGTGACAGACATCCCTGGCTGCACCCTATTCTCACGCCAACCTAATATGCAAAAAAACACAATGACATCATACCTGCAGCCCCGCACTGTTGCACAGCAGTGTGTAGTTATAGTGCTAACAATAACATACTTGCATTTATATAGCACCCGAACACACGGTGCATTGCTTTGCAGACCGGGGACTGTTGCTCTGAGAGGCAAACATGGTTTTGCTCACATCACCCAGTGCATGCTGGTCCGGTTCGGGTGAGAATCTCTCGGTCAACAGGGGCCGCGGAGACCACTCACTGTGCCTTCAGCTTCGAGTGGACAAGGAGCGATGTCTTCTCTGCCCGCTCCTGCACCCTTACCGCTGGTGTCCCCCAACCATCGATCCGATTTCTCATCTACATGTTGCCCCTCGGTGACATCATCCGAAAACACATCAGGTTCCACCTTGACGTTGATGACACCGGGCTCTACCTCACCACCACCTCTCTCGACCCCTCCACGGTCTCCAAATTGTCACGCTGCTTGTCCAACATCCAACAACAACGTGTATTTATATAGCACCTTTAACGCAGTGAAACGTCCCTAGTTGCTTCACAGGAGCGTTTTGAGATAAAAACATTTGACACTGAGCCGCATAAGTAGAAATTAGCGCAGGTGACCAAAAGCTTGGTCAAAGAGGTAGGTTTTAAGGAGCATCTTGAAGGAGGAAAGAGAGGTAGAGAGGCGGAGAGGTTTAGGCAGGGAGTTCCAGAGTTTAGGGCCCAGGCAACAGAAGGCGCGGCCACCGATGGTGGAGCGATTATAATCAGGGATGCTCAGGGGGGCAGAATTAGAGGAGTGCAGATATCTCGGGGGGTTGTGGGGTTGGAGGAGATTACAGAGATAGGGAGGGGCGAGGCCGTGGAGGGATTTGTAAACAAGGATGAGAATTTTGAAATCGAGGCGTTGCTTAACCGGGAGCCAATGTATGTCAGCGAGCACAGGGGGTGATGGGTGAGTGGGACTTGGTGCGAGTTAGGACATGGGGCAACCGAGTTTGGGATCACCTCCAGTTTATGTAGGGGAGAATGTGGGAGGCCAGCCAGGACTGCATTGGAACAGTACTGGATGAGTAGAAATTTCCTTCGACTAAGTATTGGGAAGACCAAAGCCATTGGAGTCAAAATTCGGTACCGCCATTTTTGAGGCGTCATCACTGCGTGAGAGAAATGTTTAATGCCTCAGTTCAGGCACACTCCCCAAATGGGAAATTCAGTGTTGACACCAAAAGAATTGATAGCAGTGTAAAGTGGGGAGCGGGGGGGTGGGAAGTGGGGGGGTCGGGAGCAGAGGGGGGTAGGGAGCAGGGGATGGGGAGCGGGGGGGTGGGGAACGGGGGATGGGGAGTGGGGGATGGGGAGCGGGGGGGTGGGGAGTGGGGGGGTGGGGAGTGCGGGGGTGGGGAGCGGGGGGGTGGGGAGCGGGAGATGGGGAGTGGGAGGGTGGGGAGTGGGGGGGTGGGGAGCGGGGTGGTGGGGAGCGGGGGGATGGGGAGCGGGGGGGCAGGGGGGTGGGGAGTGGGAGGGGTGGGGAGTGCGGGGGTGGGGAGCGGGGGGGAGCGGGGGGTGTGTGGAGCAGGGGATGGGGAGCAGGGGGTGGGGAGCGGGGGGGGTTGGGAGCGGGGGATGGGGTACGGGGGGGTGGGGAGCAGGGGGAGTGGGGAACGGGGGATAGGGTGCGGGGGGGTGGGGAGCGGGGGAGGTTGGGAGTGGGGGATGGGGAGCGGGGGGGTGGGGATCAAGGAGGTTGGGGAGCGGGGGATGGAGAGCGGGGGGTGGGGAGTGGGGGGGCTGGGGGAGATGTTGGCTGGGGAGTGGGGGGAAGCAGTGGTGGGTGGTGGGGGGGGTGGGGAGCAGGGAGTGGGGGAGCGGGGAGGGTTGGGAGCGGGGGGGGGTAGTGGGGACCGGGGGATGGGGAGCAGGGGTGTGTGGAGCGGGGGGGGGGGTTGGGGAGCAGGGAGGGGTGGGGAGCGGGGGGGGTAGTGGGGAGCGGGGTTGGGAGCGGGGGGGGGGTTGGGGAGCGGGGGGGTGGGGAGCGGGGGTGCTGGGGGAGATGTTGGCTGGGGAGTGGGGGAGTGGGGGGGAAGCAGTGGTGGGGGGGGTGGGGAGCAGGGAGTGGGGGAGTGGGGGGGGTTGGGAGCGGGGGGGGGTAGTGGGGACCGGGGGGTGGGGAGCAGGGAGTGGGGGAGTGGGGGGGGTTGGGAGCGGGGTTGGGAGCGGGGGGGGAGTGGGGAGCGGGGGTGGGGAGTGAGGGGGGAGCTCTCCTGCTCCTCCTGGCTCCACAGGATGGGGGCGCTACTAAAAATAATTTTTAAACGTACCTGTGATTGGCAGCCATTGGGGCCGCTGAATAATCCTGAGCGAGATCGGCCCGACATCGGCCCTGCTTATCGCCGACTAATGGGGTCCTCCCACAGACATGAGGCCCCTAATTTACATATTAAGAGGCGTGTTTTCGATGTCTCACCTGGGACACCGATAAAAAGGCCCCGGCAATTTAGCTGTGAGAGCAATGCCTGTGCAGATTGGGCACAGACCACCCCACTGCTAAATTGGTGCGCTTTGCACCCATCTTATTGCCTGAATCTGGGTCCAACACAGACCCTTTTCTGCCCCGCATTGTCCAGCTCACACATACTCACTGTGGGAGGTATCTCAGGGGGAACAATGTGCACGGAATGGCCTTTGTTACAGGATGGAGGGGAACTGAGTGCAAGCACAGTCCTGGAGTGTGTGCGGGTTGGGGAGTGTGTACAGGGGGGGAGGGGGATGGGGGGATTGTGTGCGGAGTCTGTCTGGGTCTGTCTGGGACTGTCAGAGCACAGTGATCCAGTTTTGAGTGAGTTTGTGTGATGCGCATTCTAATGTAGAAAGTGTCGATACGTGCCTAACCCACAAACACTAACCCTCTCTCTCCCTCTTTTAGATCCAGTAATCTGATCCCTGGTAAATGACACATAAAGACCAAGAGGGGGACAGAAAATGAGCAAACTGATCTCTTTAGGAATTTCCTTTAATGAGGTGAGAGTGACTGCCCTCGACATCAAGGCAGCATGTGACCGAGTGTGGCACCAAGGAGCCCCAGTAAAACTGGTCAATGGGAATCGGGGAAAACTCTCCACTGGCTGGAGTCACACCCAGCACAATGGTTGTGGTGGTTGGAAGTCAATCATCTCAGCCATCTCAGGAGGACATCGCTGCAGGAGTTCCTCAGGGCAGTGTCCTAGGTCCAACCATCTTCAGCTGCTTCATCAATGACCTTCCCTCCATCATAAGGTCAGAAGTGGGGATATTCGCTGATGATTCCACAGTGTTCAGTTCCATTCGCAACTCCTCAGATAATGGAGCATGCAGCAAGACCTGGACAACATTCAGGCTCGGGCTGATAATTGGCAAGTAACATTCGCGCCACACAAGTGCCAGGCAATGACCATCTCCAACAAGCGAGAGTCAAACCACCGCCCTTGACATTCAACGGCGTTACCATCACCGAATCCCCCACCATCAACATCCTGGGGGTCACCATTGACCAGAAACTTAACTGGACCAGCCACATAAATACTGTGGCTACAAGAGCAGGTCAGAGGCTGGGTATTCTGCAGCGAGTGTCTCATCTCCTGACTCCCCAAAGCCTTTCCACCATCTACAAGACACAAGTCAGGAGTGTGATGGAATACTCTCCACTTGCCTGGATAAGTGCAGCTCCACAACACTCAAGAAGCTCGACACCATCCAGGACAAAGCAGCCGCTTGATTGGCACTCCATCCACTGCCTTCAACATTCATTCCCTCCACCACCGGCGCACCGTGGCTGCAGTGTGCACCATCTACAAGATGCGCTGCAGAATCTCGCAAGGCTTCTTCAACAGCACCTCCCAAACCCACAACCTCTACCACCTAGAAGGACAAGGGCAGCAGGCGCAAGGGAACACCACCACCTCCACGTTCCCCTCCGAGTCACACACCATCCGGACTTGGAAATATATCGGCCATTCCTTCATCGTCGCTGGATCAAAATCCTGGAACTCCCTCCCTAACAGCACTGGGGAGCACCTTCACCACATGGACTGCAGCGGTTCAAGAAGGCGGCTCACCACCACCTTCTCACGGGGCAGTTAGGGATGGGCAATAAATGCCAGCCTGGCCAGCGATACCCACATCCGGAACTAATAAAAAAATGTCTCTAAGCAGGTTATCAACGGGTAATACAGGTAATCATGACTAAAATAGTGATACGCTGTCTAAACATTCCAGCACAATACTCCAGCATTTCACAGAAGTTTCAAGTCAATATGTGCTCAGAAAGTATGAATCATTCTGCAAATACAGGAGAAATAGTCAGGAGAGGGTGTCAGTGTGGAGGGCAATCTCATTAATGACTTTGCTTTTGTGATGCAAGTGGGTGATAGACTCATTTGTCAATAGTGAAAGGCCCTCCCTACAGGAACCTTTATCTAACTGATTGGTAGTCCTTTCACACACAATGCACCTGTATTCACAGAGCTCAGCTTTAGACAGGAGTCATTGCCGAGATCTCGCTCTCTCTCTCTCTCTCTCTCCATCACTTTCTCTTTCCCTCCGCCGTGCCATGCTGAGCCCATATTACTTCTCGTCCTTTACAACAGGGCCTGCCTGGCCAGGCTGTGGCGCCTCGGGACGGCAGCGGGGCAGAGTCTTGGTGGGGTGGGGGGGGCGGGAGGCAGCGTCTCGGCGGGGCGGGAGCGGGGCGCTATCGATAGCAGCCAATAGTGGAGCCCTGAGGAACAGGAAAAATGAACAGGAGGAGGCCATTCAGCCCCTCGGGCCTGCTCCGCTGTTCAATCAGATCGTGGCTGCTCTGTACCTGAACTCCATGTCACCGCCTTTGCTCCATATCCCGCAACACTCCGACCCAACACTCAATCTTGAAAGCTCGAATGGACCCCCAGCATCCACAGCCTATTGGGGGAGAGAGTTTCAGATTGCCACTGCCCTTTGTGTGAGGAAGTGCTCCCTGACATCTCCCCTGAATGGCCTGGCTCTGATTTTAAGGTGATGCCCCCTTGTTCTGGTCTCCCCTCACCAGAGGGAATAGCTTCTCTCTATCTCCCCTTTCAAGTCCTTTTAACATTTTAAACACCTCAATTAGATCGCCCCTCAATCTTATATACTCAAAGGAAGACAAGCCAAGGGGTGTCAGCTGTGGCTCAGTGGGCAGCACACTTGCCTTGGAGTCAGAAGGTTGTGGGCTCAAGTCCCACTCCAGGGACTCGAGCATTAAAAAAAAATCCAGGCTGACACCCCAGTGCAGTGCTGAGGGAGTGCTGTACTGTCAGAGGTGCTGTCTTAAACCAAGGCTCTGTCTGCTCTCTCAAGTGAATGTAAACGATCCCCCAGCACTATTTTGAAGAAGAGCTGAGGAATTATCCCCAGTGTCCTGGCCAATATTTATCCCTCAATCAACATCACTAACACAGATTATCTGGTCATTATCACATCGCTGTCTGTGGGAGCTTGCTGTGCGCAAATTGGCTGCCACGTTTCCCACATTGCAATGGTGACTGCACTCCAAAAGTACTTCATTGACTGTAAAGCATGTTGAGACATCCGGTGGTCGTGAAAGGCGCTATAGAAATGCAAGTCTTTTTCTTTCTTTTTATGCAACCTGTCCTCATAATTTAACCCGCTAATCCTCGGTGTGGCTCTGGTGAATGAGAGCTGCTCCCCCTCCGAGGGCAGTGAACGCAGGACCCCAGGCGGGGTCTGACCAAGGCTCCGTATACCTGAAGCATCACCGACTCCCCATTGTATGATTCTGTTCAGCAAGGGTCACTGGCTGACCATCGGGGGGGAAACCTGGCTATACCCCCTCCCCCTTTAGCTCAGGATGAAAGCGACCAGTTGTAGCACCCCCACGATCAGCGCAAAGCCAGCCTTTGCCCTTTGCCCTTTGGCCTTGCTGACGAGTCTGGCTCAATCGCCTGCTGATTTTATCAGCCTGGCCTTTTATTTACAACCAGCCCACACAGTGATGCTCACTGTGTTGAAACATGTCCCTGGTACGTCTCCCGGGGAACACTCCCTTCCGCAGGAACCCAATCTCCGCCCCCACACATTTACAGAAGGCTGGTGCTCCTTTCATAAGAACATAAGAAATAGGAGCAGGAGTCGGCCATTCGGCCCCTCGAGCCTGCTCCAACGTTCAATGAGATCATGGCTGATCCGATCATGGACTCAGCTCCACTTCCCCGCCCGCTCCCCATAACCCTTTACTCCCTTATCGCTCAAAAATCTGTCTATCTCCGCCTTAAATATACTCAATGACCCAGCCTCCACAGCTCTCTGGGGCAGAGAATTCCACAGATTTACAACACTCTGAGAGAAGAAATTCCTCCTCATCTCAGTTTTAAATGGGCGGCCCCTTATTCTGAGACTATGCCCCCTAGTTCTAGATTCCCCCAAACATCCTCTCTGCATCTACCCTGTCCAGCCCCCTCAGAATCTTATATCTTTCAATAAGATCACCTCTCATTCTTCTAAACTCCAATGTATATAGACCCAATCTACTCAACCTTTCTTCATAAGACACGCCTTTATCTCCAGAATCAAACTGGTGAACCTGGTTGTGAATCAGCGCCCCCTGCCCTGTGAACAATACGGATGTGGACAGATTCTCCCCTACCCTGGGAGAAAGGGCGTGAGAATGTCGAAGAGATACTGAAGGCATGGTGAGCACTGGGGGTTCTGCAGCTCAGGTACCCTAGGAATCCCTGACCTCTGCCCGCTCCCATCAGCATGCACATTAATACGGGAATTTCCATGGGGATGGGAGCATTGTGCCCCCGTAATCCACGCTGCCCCCTGCGTAGCCCACCTCCCCAATGCACGGTCCGTTCAAGTGTTCACCCATAGGCAGGACCAACAATGTAAAGGCCGCTGTGCAGATAACTGAGCACCTGTGCAATGTAACAGGGACATCGATGGGAGCACAGCATCTGTCCGTCCAATTGGGATATCGATATCTGTAAACACACAACTAGATTCAATCATTCAAAACCAACAGCAATTTGCATTTATATAGCGCCTTTAACGTAGTAAAACATCCCGAGACACTTCACAGGAGCGTGATCAGACAAAATTTGACTTTAAGCCACATAAGGAGATATTAGGGCATGTGACTTAAAGCTTGGTCAAAGAGGTCGGTTTTAAGGAGCGTCTTAAAGGAGGAGAGAGAGGCGGAGAGGTTTGGGGAGGGAGTTCCAGAGCTTGGGGCCCAGGCAGCTGAAGGCATGGCCACCGATGGTGGAGCGATTATAATCAGGGATGTGTAAGAGGCCACAATTGGAGGAGTGCAGAGATCTCGGGGGGTTGTGGGGCTTGAGGAAATTACAGAGATAGGGAGGGACGAGGCCAGGGATTTGAGAACAAGGATGAGAACTTTGAAATCGAGACGTTGCTGGACCCAGAGAATGTAGGTCAGTGAGCACAGGGGGCTGATGGGTGAGTGGAACTCGGTGCAAGTTAGGACATGGGGCAGCGAGCACAGGGGGTGATGGGTGAGCGGGACTTGGTGCGAGTTAGGACACGGGTCAGTGAGCACAGGGGGTGATGGGTGAGCGGGACTGGGTGTGAGTTAGGACACGGGCAGTGAGCACAGAGGGTGATGGGTGAGCGGGACTTGGTGCGAGTTAGGACACGGGGCAGCGAGCACAGGCGGGGATGGGTGAGCGGGACTCGGTATGAGTTAGGACATGAGTCAGTGTGCACAGGGGGTGATGAGTGAGCGGGACTCGGTGCGAGTTAGGACACGGGTCAGCGAGCACAGGGAGTGATGGGTGAGCGGGACTCGGTGCGAGTTAGGACACGGGTCAGCGAGCACAGGGAGTGATGGGTGAGTGGAACTCGGTGCAAGTTAGGACACGGGGCAACGAGCACAGGGGGTGACGGGTGAGTGGAACTCGGTTCGAGTTAGGACACAGGGCGGTGTGCACAAGGGGTGATAGGTGAGCGGGACTCGGTGCGAGTTAGGACACAGGGCGGTGTGCACAAGGGGTGATAGGTGAGCGGGACTCGGTGCGAGTTAGGACACAGGGCGGTGTGCACAAGGGGTGATAGGTGAGTGGAACTCGGTGCAAGTTAGGACACGGGGCAACGAGCACAGGGGGTGATGGGTGAGTGGAACTCGGTGCGAGTTAGGACACAGGGCGGTGTGCACAAGGGGTGATAGGTGAGCGGGACTCGGTGCGAGTTAGGACACGGGGCAACGAGCACAGGGGGTGATGGGTGAGCGGGACTCGGTGCGAGTTAGGACACAGGGCGGTGTGCACAGGAGTGATAGGTGAGCGGGACTCGGTGCGAGTTAGGACACAGGGCGGTGTGCACAAGGGGTGATGGGTGAGCGGGACTCGGTGCGAGTTAGGACACAGGGCGGTGTGCACAAGGGGTGATAGTCAAGCCTAGAGGTAGCAAAGGCATGGATGAGGGCTTCAGCAGCGGATGAGCTGAAGCGGGCTTGATGTAATTCCGAGGCCATAGTGCCCTTGGACGATTTTCAGGCTCCGAGTGGCTGCCTTAAGCAGACATCAGGTCCCTTGGATGTGTGGCTGAGGGGTTTACCTCCTGCCTAAAGACCTCAGTGAAGTGGGTCAGCATCGAGCCCACTCCACGCTGCTGTGCGGATCCTAAAGCCGCCTCAAGGTAAAAATGTTTTAAAGCTTGACATTATGTGGAGTCGTGGGGAGTAGGTGTTCTGCTCCTAGCTCTACAGCATCTTTACAGACCACAGCCACCTCACAATCACCCCTCTCTTGTTCTCCGACATCCCACCCAAGTGCTCGCTGAAGGCCGCAACCAACCTGGCAACCGGCCTGAAATATAGAGCTCCCCTAGTGGGCTACCGATTTAATGCAACTACTGATTTAAGCTCATTGTCAATCTTATGGTCTACAGGGCTGCAGTGATACCCACCCTCCTGTATGGCTCAGAGACATGGACCATATATAGTAGACACCTTAAATCGCTGGAGAATTACCACCAACGATGTCTCCGCAAGATCTGCAAATCCCCTGGGAGGACAGATGCACCAACATTAGCGTCCTCGACCAGGCCAACATCCCCAGCATTGAAGCACTGACCACACTCGATCAGCTCCGTTGGGCGGGCCACCTTGTTCGCATGCCTGACACAAGACTCCCAAAGCAAGCGCTCTACTCGGAATTCCTACACGGCAAGCGAGCCCCAGGTGGGCAGAGGAAACGTTACAAGGACACCCTCAAAGCCTCCCTGATAAAATGCAACATCCCCACCGACACCTGGGAGTCCCTGGCCATGGACTGCCCTAAGTGGAGGAAGTGCATCCAGGAGGGCGCTGAGCACCTCGAGTCTCGTCGCCGAGAGCATGCAGAAATCAAGTGCAGGCAGCGGAAAGAGCGTGCGGCAAACCAGTCCCACCCACCCTTTCCCTCAACCACTGTCTGTCCCACCTGTGACAGGGACTGTAATTCCCGTATTGGACTGTTCAGTCACCTGAGAACTCACTTTTAGAGTGGAAGTGAGTCTCCCTCAACTCCGAGGGGCTGCCTATGATGACTGATGTAAATAATAAAGGGATCATGGGACAAAGTCACATGATAGCAGTTTCTGTGTTGAGTGCCATCTTGTGTAGAGTGTGTGTTGGTGACGTGGGCAGGCCCACATTGGTCCTCATGCAACCGGCAGGCATCCTCCGGACGCCCAATTTGGCAGCCGCAGCTCGCCGGCAATAAGCTGGACACCTGAGGGCCAATTCTGGGAGAGTATCGGGGCCTCTGGCTTCTCAGGCCCAAAAACGGGTAAAATGAATTTCCATCCCATTTTGCCGCGATGTTAATGTTTTATATTCTCTCCAAAACCTTGTCCCTGCGGCAAAATACTGATGTAGCGAGAGGGAAAATCGGCCACTGACGAGTGTCTGCTCGAGTGCGCATGCTGACTCCCGGGGGGGGGGCAATTCCTTGCCCTGCCTGTGCACCACAGCCGCATTTATTGCCCGAGCTGCCGTGAGAAAGTGGCGGTGGGCCTCCTTCTTGAACCGCTGCAGTCCGTGTGGTGAAGGTGCTCCCTTCTTCTTCTCCTTCTCAGGCAATCCCTCGGAGTCGAGGATGATTTGCTTCCACACTAACAATGAGTTCTCGGTTACTGAAGAGAATGCGGGATAGAAACATAGAAACACTGCGACTGAAATTGGGGTCGCAGGCTTCCCGCGGGCAGCTGCCCCCGACCTTGAAACATTTCTACGCAAGTACCCGCTGGTCCGGGAGGAGCGTGGGATTCCGGCGGTAGGACCTTCTCTTCCCGCGCTGCGCGGAACGCGCTCTAGGTTCCCACGGAGACGGTGCAGTCACGTGTGAGTGCTCAGCCAATCAGGTTCTGTATTCCACAGCTTTCGTCGATACGATATTAATGAGAAAAAAAAAACAAACACATATAATAAAAAATAAAAAACACACCTCACATAATTACAATTAAAGTTAATAAATATCTTAGAGAAAAAAAAGTTCCGAGTTTTTTTAACGTTTTTTTAATTATGGCTAAAAATAAATGTAACATGGTGGGCAGGGTTTTGATACTTTAATTTAATTATATTTTTGTGTGTTTTTAAACTCTTATGCCTGTAACAGTGGGCTATGCACCTGCTTTTATCAGGCGCGAGAGTTTTGAGGACATTTGCCGGGCAAGATATAGGTAAATCCTGCAATCTTGCCCGTACAACTGTCCTCGCTCCCGATATGCACGAGCTCTGTCAAGCTCCAGCTTGCACGAAAACCGTTTTTTGTGATGCCTTCCGGGGTCCGTACACACTCCGTACACACCCCGTACACACTCCGTACACACCCTGTACACACCGCGTACACACACCCCGTACACATCCCATACACACCCCGTACACACGCCGTACACACACCCCGTACACACCCCGTACACACACCCCATACACACCCCGTACACACGCCGTACACACACCCCGTACACACCCCGTACACACGCCGTACACACACCCCGTACACACTCCGTACACACGCCGTACACACACCCCGTACACACCCCATACACACCCCGTACACACACCCCGTACACACACCCCGTACACACTCCGTACACATTCCGTACACACCACGTACACACCCCGTACACACACCCCGTACACACGTCGTACACACACCCCGTACACACGCCGTACACACACCCCGTACACACCCCGTACACACTCCGTACACACCCCATACACACTCCGTACACACCCCGTACACACCCCGTACACACTCCGTACACACCCTGTATACACCCCATACACACTCCGTACACACCCTGTACACACACCCCGTACACATCCCGTACACACCCCGTGCACACGCCGTACACACACCCCGTACACACCCCGTACACACACCCCGTACACACGCCGTACACACACCCCGTACACATCCCGTGCACACCCCGTACACACGCCGTACACACACCGTACACACTCCGTACACACCCCGTACACACCGTGTACACACCGCATACACACCCTGTACACACCCTGTACATACGCCGTACACACTCCGTACACATTCCGTACACACGCCGTACACACACTCCGTACACACCCCGTACACACCCTGTACACACCCCGTACACACTGCGTACACACCCCGTACACACCCCGTACACACTCCGTACACACCCTGTACACACCGCGTACACACCCCGTACACACGCCGTACACACTCCGTACACACCCCGCACACACTCCGTACACATTCCGTACACACGCCGTACACACCCTGTACACACCACGTACACACCCCGTACACACTCCTTACAGACCCGGGGAGGCCAGGATTTCCACGCCATAGAAATTGACAGTGCAGGAGGAGGCCATTTCGGCACGGCCCTCGGTCAGCAGCCCTGAAGGTTACATTTAAACCTATGAACAATGACAGAAAGGCAAAGAGCACCCGGCCCATCCAGTCCGCCCCACAGCACTGTGACACCCCTTATACTGAAACATTCCACCCCAACCGGAGCCATGTGATCTCCTGGGAAAGGCAAAAACCAGATAAAAACCCAGGCCAATTTAGGGAGAAAAAATCTGGGAAAATTCCTCTCCGACCCATCCAGGCAATCGAAACTAGTCCAGGAGATCACCCTGGCCGTATTCTATTCCCTGCAGTACTTACCATTATATCTGCTCCGTCCAACAAAAGGTCATCCAGTCTAATCCCAATTACCAGCTCTAGGTCCGTCCAAGCACCTTTTAAATGAGGTGAGGGTTTCTGCCTCTACCACCCTTCCAGCCAGCGAGTTCCAGACCCCCACAACCCTCTGGGTAAAGAAGCCCCCATTAAATCCAATCTAAACCTTCCACCAACCACCTTAAAACTATGCCCCCTCGTAATAGACCCCTCCACCAATCGAAATAGACCCTTACTATCCCCTCAAAATTTTATACGCCTCAATGAGGTTTCCCCTCAGCCTCCTCTGTTCCAAGGAGAACAAACCCAGCCTATCCAATCTGTCCTCATAACTAAGATTCTTCATTCCAGGCAGCATCCTCGTAAACCTCTCTAGTGCAATCACGTCCTTCCTATAATACCTCAAGTCGCTGGAGAAATACCACCAATGATGTCTCCGCAAGATCCTGCAAATCCCCTGGGAGGACAGACGCACCAACGTTAGCGTCCTCGACCTGGGCCAACATCCCCAGCATCAAAGCACTGACCACACTTGATCAGCTCCGCTGGGCAGGCCACATTGTCCGCATGCCTGACATGAGACTCCCAAAGAAAGCGCTCTACTCGGAACTCATACACGGCAAGCAAGCCGAAAGTGGGCAGAGGAAACGTTACAGGGACACCCTCAGAGCCTCCCTGTTAAAGTGTAACATCCCCACTGACATCTGGGAGTCCCTGGCCAAACACTGCCCTAAGTGGAGGAAGTGCACCCGGGAGGGCGCTGAGCACCTCGAGTCTCATCACCGAGAGCATGCAGAAATCAAGCGCAGGCAGCTGAAGGAGCGTGCGGCAAACAAGTCCCACCCTCCCTTTCCTTCAACCACTGTCTGTCCCACCTGTGACAGGGACTGTGCTTCCCGTATGGACTGTTCAGTCACCTAAGGACTCATTCTAAGAGTGGAAGCAAGTCTCCCTCGATTCCGAGGGACTTCCTATGATGATGATGATGATAATACATCTGTAACATTTCTCAGTTCTTGGCTCACTGCTCCATCGGTCAAGTCACCGCTGCTCTCGACAAGAGAAGGCTGCAATTCATTTCTTTCCCAATGAGCGGGGAGGAGACCGGGTAGGTACGGATTGCGGGGATCCCCAGGGTGCAGGGGGCCATCGACTGCACACACCGCGCACTGAGGGCACCACAAACCCACGCCAAAATGTTCATGAACCGAAAGGGATTCCACTCCCTCGACGTGCAGCTGGTGTGCGGCCCCCGGCATTCCTGGCAGTCGATGCCCGGAAAGTAGGCAGCAGCCACGATGCCTTCATCCTGCACCAGAGCAGTGTGCCCACCGTGTTCTCGGGCCCAAACCAGGGTTGTGGCTGGCTGCTTGGTGACAAAGGCTATCCCCCGTGCACTTGGCTGCTCACTCCCCTTCGCACCACCAGGACTGTAGGCGAACAGTCCTACAGCGACTCTCATTGAGCACTGCACCCCCTGCAAAACACATACGCCGCTTTGGGTACTGTTGAGGGGGATGACTCATCAGGGGGGAGTAGCAGCCAAGTTCATGGCACCGTGGCTGGCTCTGCTGCACAGGAGGGCAGGAACAAGTGTGGGAGAGCGATAGTGATAGGGGATTCAATTGTAAGGGGAATAGATAGGCATTTCTGCGGCCGCAACCGAGACTCCAGAATGGTATGTTGCCTCGCTGGTGCAAGGGTCAAGGGTGTCTCGGAGCGGGTGCAGGACATTCTGAAAAGGGAGGGTGAACAGCCAGTTGTCATAGTGCATATAGATACCAACGACATAGGTAAAAAACAGGATGAGGTCCTACGAGACGAATTTAGGGAGCTAGGAGTTAAATTAAAAAGTAGGACCTCAAAAGTAGTAATCTCAGGATTGCTACCAGTGCCACGTGCTAGTCAGAGTAGGAATCGCAGGATAGCTCAGATGAATACATGGCTTGAGCAGTGGTTCAGAAGGGAGGGATTCAAATTCCTGGGACATTGGAACCGGTTCTGGGGGAGGTGGGACCAGTACAAACCGGACAGTCTACACCTGGGCAGGACCGGAACCAATGTCCAAGGGGGAGTGTCTGCTAGTGCTGTTGGGGAGGAGTTAAACTAATATGGCAGGGGGATGGGAACCTATGCAGGGAGACAGAGGGAAATAAAATGGACACAGAAGCAAAAGATAGAAAGGAGAATAGTAAAAGTGGAGGGCAGAGAAACCTAAGGCAAAAAACAAAAAGGGCCACATTACAGCAAAATTCTAAAGGGGCAAAGTGTGTCAAAAAATACAAGCCTGAAGGCTCTGTGCCTCAATGCGAGGAGTATTCGGAATAAGGTGGACGAATTCTGCATTAGGATGGAGAATGAAACAGTTAATTCAGAGACCATGGTCCAGAACTTAAAGAAGGGTAACTTTGAAGGTATGAGGCATGAATTAGCTAGGATTGATTGGCGAATGATACTGAAGGGGTTGACTGTGGATGGGCAATGGCAGACATTTAGAGACCGCATGGATGAACGACAATAATTGTACATTCCTGTCTGTCGTAAAAATAAAAAAGGGAAGGTGGCTCAACCGTGGCTATCAAGGGAAATCAGGGATAGTATTAAAGCCAAGGAAGTGGCATACAAATTGGCCAGAAATAGCAGTGAACCCGGAGACTGGGAGAAATTAGAACTCAGCAGAGGAGGACAAAGGGTTTGATTAGGGCAGGGAAAATGAAGTACGAGAAGAAGCTTGCAGGGAACATTAAGACGGATTGCAAAAGTTTCTATAGATACGTAAAGAGAAAAATGTTAGTAAAGACAAACGTAGGTCCCCTGCAGTCAGAATCAGGGGAAGTCATAACGGGGAACAAAGAAATGGCGGACCAATTGAACAAGTACTTTGGTTCGGTATTCACTAAGGAGACACTAACAACCTTCCAGACATAAGAGGGATCAGAGGGTCTAGTAAGGAGGAGGAACGGAGGGAAATCCTTATTAGTCGGGAAATTGTGTTGGGGAAATTAATGGGATTGAAGGCCGATAAATCCCCAGGGCCTGATGAACTACATCCCAGAGTACTTAAGGAGGTGGCCTTGGAAATAGCGGATGCATTGATAGTCATTTTCCAACATTCCATTGACTCTGGATCAGTTCCTATGGAGTGGAGGGTAGCCAATGTAACCCCACTTTTTAAAAAAGGAGGGAGAGAGAAAACAGGGAATTATAGACCGGTAAGCCTGACATCGGTAGTGGGTAAGATGATAGAATCAATTATTAAGGATGTCATAGCAGCGCATTTGGAAAGAGGTGACATGATAGGTCCAAGTCAGCATGGATTTGTGAAAGGGAAATCATGCTTGACAAATCTTCTAGAATTTTTTGAGGATGTTTCCAGTAGAGTGGACAAGGGAGAACCAGTTGGTGTGGTATATTTGGACTTTCAGAAGGCTTTCGACAAGGTCCCACACAAGAGATTAATGTGCAAAATTAAAGCACATGGGATTGGGGGTAGTGTGCTGACATGGATTGAGAACTGGTTGTCAGACAGGAAGCAAAGAGTAGGAGTAAATGGGTACTTTTCAGAACGGCAGGCGGTGACTAGTGGGGTACCGCAAGGTTCTGTGCTGGGGCTCCAGCTGTTTACACTGTACATTAATGATTTAGACGAGGGGATTAAATGTAGTATCTCCAAATTTGCGAATGACACTCAGTTAGGTGGCAGTGTGAGCTGCGAGGAGGATGCTATGAGGCTGCAGAGTGACTTGGATAGGTTAGGTGAGTGGGCAAATGCATGGCAGATGAAGTATAATGTGGATAAATGTGAGGTTATCCACTTTGGTGGTTAAAAACAGAGAGACAGACTATTATCTGAATGGTGACAGATTAGGAAAAGGGGAGGTGCAACGAGACCTGGGTGTCATGGTACATCAGTCATTGAAAGTTGGCATGCAGGTACAGCAGGCGGTTAAGAAAGCAAATGGCATGTTGGCCTTCATAGCGAGGGGATTTGAGTACAGGGGCAGGGAGGTGTTGCTACAGTTGTACAGGGCCTTGGTGAGGCCACACCTGGAGTATTGTGTACAGTTTTGGTCTCCTAACCTGAGGAAGGACATTCTTGCTATTGAGGGAGTGCAGCGAAGGTTCACCAGACTGATTCCCGGGATGGCGGGACTGACCTATCAAGAAAGACTGAATCAACTGGGCTTGTATTCACTGGAGTTCAGAAGAATGAGAGGGGACCTCATCGAAACGTTTAAGATTCTGATGGGTTTAGACAGGTTAGATGCAGGAAGAATGTTCCCAATGTTGGGGAAGTCCAGAACCAGGGGTCACAGTCTAAGGATAAGGGTTAAGCCATTTAGGACCGAGATGAGGAGAAACTTCTTCACCCAGAGAGTGGTGAACCTGTGGAATTCTCTACCACAGAAAGTTGTTGAGGCCAATTCACTAAATATATTCAAAAAAGAGTTAGATGTAGTCCTTACTACTAAGGGGATCAAGGGGTATGGTGAGAAAGCAGGAATGGGGTACTGAAGTTGCATGTTCAGCCATGAACTCATTGAATGGCGGTGCAGGCTAGAAGGGCCAAATGGCCTACTCCTGCACCTATTTTCTATGTTTCTATGTTTTTAATTAACTGCGCAGATAGCAGTTAACGGGTATGTAATTGGCATCGTGGAGACATGGCTCCAGGGTGACCAAGGCTGGGAACTCAACATCCAGGGGTATTCAACATTTAGGAAGGATAGGCAGAGAGGAAAATGAGGTGGGGTGGCGTTACTGGTTAAAGAGGAAATTAATGCAATAGTAAGGAAGGACATTAGCCTGGATGATGTGGAATCGGTATGGGTGGAGCTGCAGGATACCAAAGGTCAGAAAACACTGGTGGGAGTTGTGTACAGACCTCCAAACAGTAGTAATGAGGTTGGGGACAGCGTCAAACAAGAAATAAGGGATGTGTGCAATAAAGGTACAGCAGTTATCAAGGGCGACTTTAATCTACATATTGATTGGGCTAACCAAATTGGTAACAATGCGGTGGAGGAGGATTTCCTGGAGTGTATTAGGGATGGTTTTCTCGACCAATATGTCGAGGAACCAACTAGAGAGCTGGCCATCCTAGCCTGGGTGATGTGTAATGAGAAGAGACTAATTAGCAATCTTGTTGTGCGAGGCCCCTTGGGGAAGAGTGACCATAATATTGTAGAATTATTTATTAAGATGGAGAGTGACACAGTTAATTCGGAAACTAGGGTCCTGAACTTAAGGAAAGGTAACTTCGACGGTATGAGGCGTGAATTGGTTAGAATAGACTGGCAAAGGATACTTAGAGGGTTGACGGCGGATAAGTAATGGCAAACATTTAAAGATCACATGGATGAACTTCAACAATTGTACATCCCTGTCTGGAGTAAAATTAAACGGGGAAGGTGGCTCAACCCTGGCTAACAAGGGAAATTAAGGATAGTGTTAAAGCCAAGGAAGAGGCATATAATTTGGCTAGAAAAAGCAACAAACCTGAGGACTTGGAGAAATTTAGAATTCAGCAGAGGAAGACTAAGGGTTTAATTAAGAGGGGGAAAATAGAGTACAAAAGGAAGCTTGCAGGGAACATAAAAACTGACTGCAAAAGCTTCTATAAATATATGAAGAGAAAAAGATTAGTGAAGACAAACGTAGGTCCCTTGCAGTCGGATTCAGGTGAATTTATAATGGGGAACAAAGAAATGGCAGACCAATTAAGCAAATACTTTGGTTCTGTCTTCACGAAGGAAGACACAAATAACCTTCCGAATGTACTAGGGGACAGTAGGTCTATTGAGAAGGAGGAACTGAAGGATATCCTTATCAGGCGGGTAATTGTGTTAGGGAAATTGATGGGATTGAAGGCCGATAAATCCCCGGGGCCTGATAGTCTGCATCCCAGAGTACTTAAGGAAGTGGCCCTAGAAATAGTGGATGCATTGGTGATCATTTTCCAACAGTCGACTCTGGATCAGTTCCTATGGACTGGAGAGTAGCTAATGTAACACCACTTTTTAAAAAAGGAGGGAGAGAGAAATACCCATACACACACACACACTCACAGACATACACACACTCACACACATTCACACACACACTCACACACATATCAGACACACACATACACAGACACTCACACTCACACACACACAAGCACTCACAATCACACACTCACACTCACGCACACACACTCACTCACACACTCACAGGCACGCACACAAACACACACACTCACATACACACACTCACAATCACACACTCACATACACTCACACACACACACTCATGCACGCACTCACACACACACTCCCTCACACACACACACAAACACACACACTCACAGACACACTCACACAAACAAACATACTCATACATACTCACACACACACACTCACACATGCAACACACTCACACACATATACACACTCAAACGCACACACTCACAGACACACATCCACAGACACACACACACAAACACACACACTCACACATACATTCATACACACACTCAAATACACACATACTCACACACACACTCACACACACACACACTCATACACACTCACAAATACCCACACACACACTCACAGACATACACACACTCACACACACACACTCACAAACACACACTCTTTCACACACACACACTCACACCAACACACACACACACACAATCTCTCACACACACACTCACAGACACATGCACAGACTCATATACTCACACACACTCACACACACACTCATACACACAAACACACACACTCACAGACACACGCTCAAACAAACAAACACACTCATACACACTCACACACACACTCACACACACTCACACATACACACACCCACACAGACATACACACACACACACACACACTCAAACACACACACTCACAGACACGCATCCACCGACACACACTCACACAAACAAACATACTCATACACACTCACAGACACCCACTCACACATACACACACACTCACACACATGTACACACTCAAACACACACACTCGCAGACACACATCCACAGACACACACACACACAAACAAACATACTCACACACACACTCACACATACATTCACACACACACTCAAATATACACATACTCACACACACGCTCACACACACACACTCATACACACTCACAAATACCCACACACACACACTCACAGACATACACACACTCACACACACACTCACACACTCACAAACACACACTCTTTCACGCACACACTCACACCTACACACACACACTCATACACACACACACTCACACAAACTCATACACACACTCTTTCACACAGACACAATCTCTCACACACACACTCACAGACACATGCACAGACTCACATGCTCACACACACACATACTCACACACACTCACACACACACTCATACACACTCACAGACACACACACTCACACACACACAAATTCACACACACTCTCACACACACTCCTGCACACACATACACTCTCAACCACTCACACACGCACACTCGCGCACACTTAAACACGCACTCTCACACTCACACACACACACTCACTCCCACAGAGACGCATACACACACACACTCACACACACATCACACACACACACATCAGACACAGACACACACACACACTCACTCACACACAAGCACTCACAATCACACACTCAGACTCACACGCACACACACACACACACTCACTCACACAATCACAGGCACACATACACACTCACACACACACTTACAAACACACAAACACACACACTCACACACACTCTCACACACACTCACAAACACACACTCTCTCACACACACACAAACTCACACACACTCACACACACTCACACACACACTCACATATACACACACACTCACACATGCGCACACCCATACTTACACGTACACATACGCACACACTCACACAAGCTCATACACACACTCTCTCACACACACACACAAACAAACACACACACTCACAGACACACACTCACACAAACAAACACACTCGTACACATTCACACACACACACTTACATACTCACACACACACTCACAAACACTCACACACATTCACTCACACACACTCACACACTCACACAGACACACTCTTACACACACACTCTTACACACACACTCTTACACACACACACTCACACCCACACACACACTCACACACACTCTCACACACTCACACACATACTCCCAAACACACTCACACACACACACCATCGCACACACACACACAAACTCACAGACACACACACACACACTTCCACACACAAACAGAGACACACATACACACACACATACTCCCAAACACACTCACACATACACACCATCGCACACACACACACACACAAACTCACAGACACACACACACACACTCCCACACACAAACAGAGACACACATACACACACATTCTCTCTCACACACATACTCACATATACACACACACACTCTCTCACACGCACACACACACACTCACACATACACACTCACACACACTCACACACACACAAACACACACTCACCCACACAGTCACACACACACATACACACTCACTCACACACACTCACACAAACACATACTCACACACACTCGCACACAGTCACAAACATACTCCCAAACACACTCACACACACACCCTCACAAACACACACACAAACTCACAGATACACACACACTCACTCCCACACAGTCACAAACATACTCCCA
Source organism: Pristiophorus japonicus (assembly GCF_044704955.1). Taxonomy (NCBI): domain Eukaryota; kingdom Metazoa; phylum Chordata; class Chondrichthyes; family Pristiophoridae; genus Pristiophorus; species Pristiophorus japonicus. The sequence continues at coordinate 55,866,463 of NC_091994.1, read as the reverse complement.
AACACACTCACACACACACCCTCACAAACACACACACAAACTCACAGATATACACACACTCACTCCCACACACAAACAGAGACACACATTCACACACACATTCTCTCTCACACACATACTCACATACTCACACACACTCTCTCACATGCACACACACACTCTCTCACACGCACACACACACACTCTCTCACACACACACACTCTCTCTCACACACACACACACACGTACACATACACACACACTCA
>NC_091994.1:55776217-55861217 GCF_044704955.1 Pristiophorus japonicus | reverse complement strand
CAGTGGCTAGTGGGGTACCGCAAGGTTCTGTGCTGGGGCCCCAGCGGTTAAATTGTACATTAATGATTTAGACGAGGGGATTAAATGTAGTATCTCCAAATTTGCGGATGACACTAAGTTGGGTGGCAGTGTGAGCTGCGAGGAGGATGCTATGAGGCTGCAGAGTGGCTTGGATAGGTTAGGTGAGTGGGCAAATGCATGGCAGATGAAGTATAATGTGGATAAATGTGTGGTTATCCACTTTGGTGGTAAAAACAGAGAGACAGACTATTATCTGAATGGTGACAGATTAGGAAAAGGGGAGGTGCAATGAGACCTGGGTGTCATGGTACATCAGTCATTGAAGGTTGGCATGCAGGTACAGCAGGCGGTTAAGAAAGCAAATGGCATGTTGGCCTTCATAGCGAGGGGATTTGAGTACAGGGGCAGGGAGGTGCTACTACAGTTGTACAGGGCCTTGGTGAGGCCACACCTGGAGTATTGTGTACAGTTTTGGTCTCCTAACTTGAGGAAGGACATTCTTGCTATTGAGGGAGTGCAGCGAATGTTCACCAGATTGATTCCCGGGATGGCGGGACTGACATATCAAGAAAGACTGGATCAACTGGGCTTGTGTTCACTGGAGTTCAGAAGAATGAGAGGGGACCTCATAGAAACGTTTAAAATTCTGACAGGTTTAGACAGGTTAGATGCAGGAAGAATGTTCCCAATGTTGGGTAAGTCCAGAACCAGGGGTCACAGTCTAAGGATAAGGGGTAAGTCATTTAGGTCCGAGATGAGGAGAAACTTCTTCACCCAGAGAGTGGTGAACCTGTGGAATTCTCTACCACAGAAAGTTGTTGAGGCCAATTCACTAAATATATTCAAAAAGGAGTTAGATGTAGTCCTTACTACTAGGGGTTCAAGGGGTATGGCGAGAAAGCAGGAATGGGGTACTGAAGTTGCATGTTCAGCTATGAACTAATTGAATGGCGGTGCAGGCTCGAAGGGCCGAATGGCCTACTCCTGCACCTAATTTCTATGCTTCTATGTTTCTATGTTTCAAAGACACACACTCACAGACACACACTCACACAAACAAACACACTCATACATACTCACACACACTCATGCACACTCACACATACATGCACACTCACACACACATACACACACATACACTCAAACGCACACACTCACAGAAACACATCCACAGACACACACTCACACACACTCACAAATACTCACACACACACACTCACAAATACACACACACACACACACTCACACACACACACACATTCACAGACACTCACATGCACACACACACACACATACACACACTCATACACACACACTCACACACAAACACACACACTCTCACACACAGACACACACACACTCTCACATACACTCTCACACACACACACACAAACACTTAAACACACACTCTCACACACACTCACACACACCGCACAGACACGCACACTCACACACACAGAAGCAGTCAAAATCACACACTCACACACACACAAGCAGTCACAATCACACACTCACTCACACTCACAGCAACACACACACACTTAAATACACACTATCACACACACACTCAAAATTCCACACTCACAAACTCACTCACACACAAACACACACACTCACACACACTCACGCACACTCTCACACACACTCACAAACATACACTCACTCACACACACACTCACACACTCTCACTGACACACTCTCACACACACACACTCACATGCACACACACTCACACACATTCTCACACACACACATACACTCTCTCACACACACATACACGTACACATACACACGCACATTCACACAAACTCACACACACACTCTCTCACACACACTCTCACACACACTCACACATACACACTCACACACATACTAACACACACTCACCCACACAGTCACACACACACATACACACTCACTCACACACACATTCACACACACACTCACAAACATACTCACACACTCACACACACTCCCACGCGCATACATACTTACACACACACCCACACATACACTCACACACTCACTCCCACACACACTCACTCCCACACACACAGTCACACACAGACAAACACACACTCTCTCTCACACACACACTCACACACACACTCACACACACACACATTCACACACACTCACAGACGCACACACACTCACTCACTCACACACACACTCACAGACACACACTTACCCACTCACACACACACACACTCACACACATTCTCTCACACACACACACTCACACACACACTCACAAATACACTCACACACACTCACACATACTCACGCTGATACACACTGACACACACACACTCTTACACGCACATTCTTACACACACACACCCACACCCACACCCACATTCACACACACTCTCACACACTTACACACATACTCACAAACACTCACACACACACACACTCACACACTCACACACACACACACACTCACTCCCACACACAGAGACATACATACACACACACATTCTCTCTCACACACACACTCACTCACATACACTCACAGACATACACACACACACACACAAATTCACATACACTCACACACACACACCCACACACACATACACTCTGAAAAATTCATACACACACACACACTCGCACACACTTAAACATGCACTCTCACACACACACTCACACCCACACCCACACTCACACACACACTCACAGACACACACACACTCATACATACACACACACTCTCATACATACACACACACTCATACACACACTCATACATACACACACACTCACACACACGCACACAGGTACACATACACACACACACACTCATACATACACACACACACACTCTCACACACACACACACACACACACACACACACACTCACACACACACACACACACACACACACTTTCACCATCATCATCATAGCAGTCTGTCGGAATTGAGGAAGACTTGCTTCCAATCCTTGAGTGAGTTCTTTGGTGACTGAATAGTCTAATACGAGAGCCACAGTCTCTGTCACAGGTGGGACAGATAGTCATTGAGGGAAAGGGTGGGTGGGACAGGTTTGCCGCACACTCTTTCCGCTGCCTGCGTTTGATTTCTGCATGCTCTCGGCGATGAGACTCGAGGTGCTCAGCGCCCTCCCGGACGCACTTCCTCCACTTAGGGCGGTCTTTGGCCAGGGACTCCCAGGTGTCGGTGGGGATGTTGCACTTTATCAGGGAGGCTTTGAGGGTGTCCTTGTAACGTTTCCGCTGCCCACCTTTGGCTCGTTTGCCGTGAAGGAGTTCCGAGTAGAGCGCTTGCTTTGGGAGTCTCGTGTCTGGCATGCGAACTATGTGGCCTGGTCAGTGGAGCTGATCGTGTGTGGTCAGTGCTTCGATGCTGGGGATGTTGGCCCAGGTCTAGGACACTAATGTTTGTGCGTCTGGCCTCCCAGGGGATTTGTAGGATCTTGCGGAGATATCGTTGGTGATACTTCTCCAGCGACTTGAGGTGTCTACTGTACATGGTCCATGTCTCTGAGCCATACAGGAGGGCGGGTATTACTACAGCCCTGTAGACCATGAGCTTGGTGGTAGATTTGAGGGCCTGGTCTTTGAACACTCTTTTCCTCAGGCGGCCGAAGGCTGCACTGGTGCACTGGAGGCGGTGTTGAATCTCGTCGTCAATGTCTGCTCTTGTTGATAAGAGGCTCCCGAGGTATGGGAAATGGTCCACATTTTCCAGGGCCGCGCCATGGATCTTGATGACTGGGGGGCAGTGCTGTGCGATGAGGACAGGCTGGTGGAGGACCTTTGTCTTACAGATGTTTAGCGTAAGGCCCATGCTTTCGTACGCCTCAGTAAATACGTCGACTATGTCCTGGAGTTCAGCCTCTGTATTTGCGCAGACGCTCACACACACACACACACACACACACACACACAATACTGCCCACGAGGTTGTGTGCCACCTCCCTCCCCATTGTGCAGCAGACTTGTGGCGAGGGCCCTATGCCAGTTTCCGGGTACAGGACTGCCCGCCTTCTCTCCACCGCGAAAACCAACGCCTCCCGAGGATAAGTAGAGAAGCACGGATTCTCTCCCTCCGTCTCTGATCGTCCATGGTTGCTACAGATGTCTTCTAAGATGTGTTTGTTTTGCTGTTGGGGCAGCTGCACAGCCAGCAATGCTGAGAATGAGGTGCAGCAGCCCCAATGACCCTCCCCTTTAAGTACTGGACAAAGCCTGTGGTAATCAGACTGCCCCGCTAACGTTTCAGTGTAACGCCAGTGAGCTTGAGGCGATGAAATTCACTATCGACCTGTTGGAGGGGGTGGGGGGGGGGCGGCAGTAACCGAGGCGAGGCGGGATGTCCTGAGCCCGGCCCGCCCGCGAAATTGGGGTCACCGCCCCTGAGAGGAAACGGACGCAATCTTGGGTGCTCCACTCCCTTGTGGGGGCGGGAACAGAGCACTGAGCCCAGGAATTGTCCAGTGCTGGTGGGACCACAGGGCTCTGCCGTTCCATTAACGGTGGGGGGGGGGGGGGGGAGAGGGGCATGGTGCCGGCCCTGCAGTGGGCGAGGGAGTGGCACACTGCTTCACCGGGAGGCACGGTGCCGGCCCTGCAGTGGGCGAGGGAGTGGCACACTGTTTCACCGGGGGGCACGGTGCCGTGCCAGCTCTTGCAGTGTAGTCACTGTTGTAATGTGGGAAACGCGGCAGCCAACTTGCGCACAGCAAGCTCCCACACGCAGCAACGTGACAGTGACCGGAGAATTTGTTTTAGTGACGTTGGTTGAGGGAGAGGTCTCTGGGAGATCTCCCTCTGACACTACTGGCGTGGAATCTTTTACATCCACCCGTTGATGGCCCCTTCTCTGTTTAACGTCTCATCTGAATGCCCTGCCCTGGCGTGCCAGGCACGATATTGTGGACAGGTCTCTGGAGTGGGGCATAGGATCCGCGACCCTCTGACCCACAGGTCAGAGGGCAGCCACTAAGCCCGGGCTCTGGACCCCGTGAGCTGTATGTAAAAGTATAGCAGCGACTGTTGCTGTGGTATATTTCAACCGTTGCATATTCATTTTGTGAACCTTGTTTATATCTGTTTTTGCTGCAACGATAATTTTTTGGGTAGTTTCAGAATGACTCAAAAAGCAACCACCCCCTCGTCCAAATTAGGCTTCGAAATGGACAATTTGAATAATCATTTGCTTTGTTTATCCCCCAGATCAGTTCAAGCAAGAAGTGGCACAGGTGTAGTGCGCAATGTCGCTCTCCGTCACCACACTGGGAGAAAGCAGGACTGGGGTCTCCTGTTAGCTCAGGCATGGATTCCGGGGCGGTGTACAGGGAGCTCAACAAACCGCGCGGGCTTCTGAAAATTGGTTTCAAAAAGGAGCTGATCTCCCATGGGATTGCACAGGCAGAGTGAGGACGACTGGGTTCGAGGGCCAATGGAAACATAGAAACATAGAAAATAGGTGCAGGAGTAGGCCATTCGGCCCTTCGAGCCTGCACCACCATTCAATATGATCATGGCTGATCATGCAACTTCAGTACCTCATTCCTGCTTTCTCTCCATACCCCTTGATCCCTTTAGCTGCAAGGGCCATATCTAACTCCTTTTTGAATATACCCAACAAACTGGTCTCAACAACTTTCTGTGGCAGGGAATTCCACAGGTTCACAACTCTCTGAGTGAAGAAGTTTCTCCTCATCTCGGTCCTAAATGGCCTACCCTTTATCCTTAGACTGTGACCCCTGGTTCTGGACTTCCCCAACAATGGGAACATTCTTCCTGCATCTAACATGTCCAGTCCCGTCAGAATCTTATATGTTTCTATGAGCTCCCCTCTCATCCTTCTAAACTCCAGTGTATAAAGGCCCAGTTGATCCAGTCTCTCCTCATATGTCAGTCCTGCCATCCCAGGAATCAATCTGGTGAACCTTCGTTGCACTCCCTCAGTAGCAAGAACGTCCTTCCTCAGATTCGACGACCAAAACTGAACACAATACTCAAGGTGTGGTCTCACCAAGGCCCTGTACAACTGCAGTAAGACCTCCCTGCTCCTATACTTAAATCCCCTCGCTATGAAGGCCAGCATGCTATTTGCTTTCTTTACTGTCTGCTGTACCTGCATGCCTACCTTCAGTGACTGATGTACCATGACACCCAGGTCTCATTGCACCTCCCCTTTTACTAATCTGTCACCATTCAGATAATATTCTGCCTTCCTGTTTTTGCCACCAAAGTGGATAACCTCACATTTATCCACATTATACTGCATCTGCCATGCATTTGCCCATTTACCTAACCTGTCCAAATCACCCTGCAGCCTCCTAGCATCCTCACAGCTCACACTGCCACCCATCTTAGTGTCATCTGCAAACTTGGAGATATTACATTCAATTCCTTTGTGTAAATCATTAATATATATTGTAAATAGCTGGGGTCCCAGCACTGAACCCTGCGGCACTCCACTAGTCACTGCCTGCCATTCTGAAAAGAACCTGTTTATTCCGATACTTTGCTTCCTGTCTGCCAACCAGTTCTCTATCCACCTCAGTATATTACCCCCAGTACCATGTGCTTTAATTTTGCACACTAATCTCCTGTGGGGGACCTTTTCAAAAGCCTTTTGAAAGTCCAAATACATGACATCCACTGGTTCTCCCTTGTCCACTCTATTAGTTACATCCTCAAAAAACTCTAGAAGATTTGTCAAGCATGATTTCCCTTTCATAAATCCATGCTGACTTGGACAGATCCTGTCACTGCTTTCCAAATGCGCTGCTATTACATCTTTAATAATTGATTCCAACATTTTCCCCACTACTGATGTCAGGCTCACCGTTTTCTCTCTCCCTCCTTTTTTAAAAAGTGGGGTTACATTAGCTACCCTCCAGTCCATAGGAACTGATCCAGATTCTTGACTTGAGCAAGAAATCCATGCTGACACTCTGGGGGAGCGCTGCACTGTCGGAGGTGCCGTCTTTCGGATGAGGCGTTAAACCGAGGCCCCGTCTGCTCTCAATTGGATGTAAAAGATCCCATGGCACTATTTCAAAGAAGAGCAGGGGAGTTATCCCCGGTGTCCTGGACAATATTTATCCCTCAATCACTAAAACAGATTATCTGCACATTATCACATTGCTGTGTGTGGGAGCTTGCTGTGTGTAGGTTTGCTGCCGCATTTCCCACATTACAACAGTGACTACACTCCAAAAGTACTTCATTGGCTGTAAAGCGCTTTGAGACGTCCGGTGGTCATGAAAGGCGCTATATAAATGCAAGTCTTTCTTTCTTTCCTCCTTTAAAACACTCCTTTAACCCCTACCTCTTTGACCAACAGTTTGACCACCTGTCCTGATGTCTCCTTCTTTGGCTCAGTGTCAGTTTGTGTTTGATAACGCTCCTGTGAAGCACCTTGGGAAGTTTTACTATGTTAAAGGCGCTTTGTAAATGCAGGTTGTTGGATTAGCTGATCCGTCTTTTGATGGCATTTCCTCCATCAAGGGTCCCACTCCCCTCCTCACCTCCTCCGCCCAAAGCCTCTGGCCCAGCACTCGGTGCAGAGAGTTGTTGATGCCAGTTTGTTAGATATATTCAAGAAGGAAATAGATATGGCCCTTACAGCTAAAGGGATCAAGGGGTATGGAGAGAAAGCAGGAAAGGGGTACTGAGGTGAATGATCAGCCATGATCTTATTGAATGGTGGTGCAGACTCAAAGGGCCGAATGGCCTACTCCTGCACCTATTTTCTATGTTTCTATGTTTCTATGAGCCGTTTACTGTCAGGGTAACGGATTCCAACACCTGCCCCACAACTCCATGTTGTAATGTATTTGCTGCATGAGTTCTTTGCTGAAGAATCCAGAGCAACATATTGCTATTAAGAACCAGTCGGTTTATTAACAAAGGTTTAACAATCACACGACACATTACCAGTTCATCCACCAGGTTCACAACCACCTGCCCCATCGTGGATCCTCCGAACCCAACTGGCTGGGGTTTTATTGAGTCTTGTGAACATCAGCTCTACAACTCAACAGCTCTACAACTATTTTGGTATATCTGTAAATCAAATGCCCCCTTATTAAAAGGGCACTCAAACCCACAAATAAACAAATGTACTTTTAACAACATGGTTCAAATTAAAATTCTGTTCCCGGGGGTGATAATGCACTCCAGTCCCTCCGGCGCCCACCTCTCGCGGAAGGCCGCGAGCGTACCGGTGGACACCGCGTGCTCCATCTCCAGGGACACCCTGGCTCGGATGTAACCACGGAAGAGAGGCAGGCAGTCGGGCTGAACGACCCCCTCGACCGCCCACTGCCTGGACCGGCTGATGGCCCCCTTGGCCGTGCCCAGGAGCAGTCCTACGAGGAGGCCTTCCGACCTGCCCACTCCCCTCCGCACAGGGTGCCCAAAAATCAGGAGTGTGGGACTGAAGTGCAACCAGAATTTGAGGAACAACCCCTTCAAATATTAGAACAAGGGCTGCAACCTCACACATTCCATAAAAACATGGAACACGGACTCTTCCAGACCGCAGAAATTACAGGCGGCCTGGGAGCCCGTGAACCGACTTAAAAACTGCTCCGTGCACCACCCTCCAGGCCAAGTCCCTGATAAATAGTGGGAGCACTCCCGCGTAGAGAGCACTCCATTGGGTACCCCGCCTCCTCCGGACGGCAAGATGGTACGCCATGGCGTGTCCGGACGGCAGACGAGGATGGTAAGGTTGAGAGTGTGCAGGAGCAGGCCGTACAGGAAATCCCTCCGCGCAGAACTGAAAGGCACGGAGGGAATTTCCCTGAGGAGGCTCAAGTTGTGAGGTGCCGGCTCCCGAGGGAGGTTTTGGGGCTTGGTGCCGATGAGGAATTCTGACCGGACGGGGGTCAGTTCAGACGGGATCTCCCCACGTGCCTGAGCCTCCTTGACACACCTAACTGTTTTTAGCGACTCCAACAGCTCCAGCAACCTGTGAGCGTACATTACACGTGTTGTCCAATAATCTCTGCCCAGGACCTCAGGCCCCAGTGAAAGGTTGGGCAGCTCAGTGAGACTTCAGAGAGGAGACCAAGGTCACACAGGCTCACAAGGAGGGCATCCAGTCACTCGCTCTTCGTTACTTCAACTCCTTTCCGCCACTCAACTCCGGCAGCAGCTTTGAAGTGGTGGAAGAGGTCCTCAAAGGCAGCCGCCAGGGCAGCCGGCCAATCCGGGAGCTGCTGGCCATGTGATGCTTGGGCACATAATCCAGGCTGACACACCAGTGCAGTACTGAGGGAGTGCCGCACTGTCGGAGGGGCAGCACTGAGGGAGCGCTGCACTGTCGGAGGGGTAGTACTGAGGGAGTGCTGCACTGTCGGAGGGGCAGTACTGAGGGAGCGCTGCACTGTCGGAGGGGTAGTACTGAGGGAGTGCTGCATTGTCAGAGGGGCAGTATTGATGGAGCGCTGCACTGTCGGAGGGGTAGTACTGAGGGAGTACTGCATTGTCAGAGGGGCAGTATTGATGGAGCGCTGCACTGTCGGAGGGGTAGTACTGAGGGAGTGCTGCACTGTCGGAGGGGCAGTACTGAGGGAGCGCTGCACTGTCGGAGGGGTAGTACTGAGGGAGTGCTGCATTGTCGGAGGGGCAGTACTGAGGGAGTGCCGCACTGTCGGAGGGGCAGTACTGAGGGAGTGCCGCACTGTCGGAGGGGCAGTACTGAAGGAGTGCGGCACTGTCGGAGGGACAGTACTGAGGGAGCGCCGCACTGTCGGAGGGGCAGTACTGAAGGAGCGCTGCACTGTCGGAGGGGCAGTACTGAGGGAGCGCCGCACTGTCGGCGGGGCAGTACTGAGGGAGCGCCGCACTGTTGGAGGGGCAGTACTGAGGGAGCGCTGCTCTGTCGGAGGGGCAGTACTGAGGGAGCGCCGCACTGTCGAAGGGGCAGTGCTGAGGGAGTGCTGCACTGTCGGAGGGGCAGTACTGAGGGAGCGCCGCACTGTCGGCGGGGCAGTACTGAAGGAGCGCCGCACTGTCGGCGGGGCAGTACTGAGGGAGCGCCGCACTGTTGGAGGGGCAGTACTGAGGGAGCGCTGCTCTGTCGGAGGGGCAGTACTGAGGGAGTGCTGCACTGTCGGAGGGGCAGTGCTGAGGGAGTGCTGCACTGTCGGAGGGGCAGTACTGAGGGAGGGCCGCACTGTTGGAGGGGCAGTACTGAGGGAGCGCCGCACTGTTGGAGGGGCAGTACTGAGGGAGCGCCGCACTGTCGGAGGGGCAGTACTGAGGGAGTGCCGTACTGTCGGAGGGGCAGTACTGATGGATCGCCGCACTGTTGGAGGGGCAGTACTGAGGGAGTGCCGTAGTGTCGGAGGGGCACTACTGAGGGAGTGCTGCACTGTCGGAGGGGCAGTACTGAGGGAGTGCCGCACTGTCGGAGGGGCAGTACTGAGGGAGCGCCGCACTGTTGGAGGTGCCGTCTTTCGGATGAGATGTTAAACCAAGGCCCTGCCTGCTCTCTAAGGTGGAGGTTAAATATCCCACAGCATTATTTCAAAGAGCAGGGTAGTGGGCTGGTGGAGGAATCTCGAACAAGGGGCATGACCTTAAAGTTAGAGCCAGTCAGTTCAGGGGTGATGTCAGGAAACACTTCTTCACACAAACGGTGCTGGGAATCTGGAACTCTCCCTAAAACGCTGCTGAGACGAGGAATGATTGATTTTTGTTGGGCCAGGGTATTAAGGGTTAGGTAACCAAGGCGGGTAGATGGACGTAAGCCACATATCAGCTCGGATCTCAGTGAATGGCGAACCAGGATTGAGGGACGGAATGGTCTCGTGCTGTTCCTGTGCTCTTTTGCTGCAATAAATGTTATTATTGAATGTGCCAGATTTACCCCCACCCTTGCCAGCTCTGGGATACACAGGGCACACGTAGAGGGCGATAACTCACATGGGCATCTCCTCATCTGCGTGGCATCGTAATGCAGCCGCCTCCAATGGCCCCGATATACTGACTGACAGGAGAAGGAGTCGGGGGGCCCAGCCCCGATGTACACCCCACTGTAGTGAGGAGGTTCCACTATCCCGGACCCCAGCTCCCACCGCACTGTCAGCGCTGCCTTCGTGCCGGAGTCCGTGGTCAGTGCCACTGGGGCTGTCACAATAACAACAACAACTTGTATTTATATAGCACCTTTAGTGTATTAAAACATCCCAAGGAGCTGCACAGGAGTTAATACAAAACAGATACATTTGACACTGAGCCGCATAAGATGAATTTATGGCAGGTGACCAAAAGCTGGGTCAAAGAGGTCGGTTTTAAGGAGCGTCTTAAAAGGAGGAGAGAGGTGGAGAGGCGGAGAGGTTTAGGGAGGGAGTTCCAGAGCTTGGGGCCGAGGCAACAGAAGGCACGGCCACCGATGGTTGAGCAATTATAATCAGGGATGCTCAAGAGGGCAGAATTAGATGAGTGCAGACATCTCGGGGGGTTGTGGGGTTGGAAGAGATTACAGAGATAGGGAGGGGCGAGGCCATGGAGGGATTTGTAAACAAGGATGAGAATTTTGAAATCGAGACGTTGCTTAACCGGGAGCCAATGTATGTCAGCGAGCACAGGGGGTGATGGGTGAGCGGGACTTGGTGCGAGTTAGCACACGGGGCTGCCGAGTTTTGGATCACCTCTAGTTTACGTAGGGGAGAATGTGGGAGGCCAGCCAGGAATGCGTTGGAATAGTCAAGTCTGGAGGTAACAAAGGCATGGATGAGGGCTTCAGCAGTGGATGAGCTGAGGCAGGGGCGGAGATGGGTAATATAACGGAGGTGGAAACAGGCGGTTTTAGTTATGCTGCAGATATGTGGCAGGAAGCTCACAAGCCTGTGGATGATTCTCTTCTTTCTTTCTGCTGCCTTGTGATGCCCGGTGGGTGTGGCACTGTGTGTGTGTGTGTGTGTGTGTGGCACTGTGTGTGTGTGTGAGTGTGTGTGTGGCATTGTGTGTGTGTGTGGCACTGTGTGTGTGTGTGTGGGGCACTGTGTGTGTGTGTGCGTGTGTGGCACTGTGTGTGTGTGTGAGTGTGTGTGTGGCATTGTGTGTGTGTGTGTGGCACTGTGTGTGTGTGTGGCATTGTGTGTGTGTGTGTGTGGCACTGTGTGTGTGTGTGCGTGTGTGTGTGGCATTGTGTGTGTGTGTGGCACTGTGTGTGTGTGTGTGGGGCACTGTGTGTATGACACTGTGTGTGTGGCACTGTGTGTGTGTGTGTGTGGGGCTCTGTGTGTGTGGCACTGTGTGTATGGCTCTGTGTGTGTGGCACTGTTTGTGTATGGCTCTGTGTGTGTGGCACTGTTTGTGTGTGGCTCTGTGTGTGCACAGATTGGCTGCCTGCTTTCCTTCAATACAATTGGCTGTGAAGAGCTCGGGAGTCCTGAGTTTGTAAAGGGCGCTATAGAAATGCAACTACTTCCTCAGTTACGGTGATTTTGCTTCTGTGAAGGTCAGCTTTGCAGTGATTGGTTGCAATTGGGTGACTGTGTCAGAGGGCATGAAGAGTGAACCTTGTGGAGTACGTTCAGGCCTGACTCCAGGATAAAGCAGCCCGTTTGATTGGCCCCCCATCCACCACCTTCAACATTCACTCCCTCCACCACCGGCGCACCGTGGCTGCAGTGTGTACCATCTACAAGATGTGCTGCAGCAACTCACCAAAACCTCTTCGGCAGCACCTCCCAAACCCACGACCTCTACCACCTAGAAGGACAAGGGCAGCAGGCGCATGGGAACACCACCACCTCCACGTTCCCCTCCGAGTCACACACCATCCTGACTTGGAAATATATCGGCCGTTCCTTCATCGTCGCTGGGTCACAATCCTGGAACTCCCTCCCTAACAGCTCTGTGGGAGCACCTTCACCACACGGACTGCAGCGGTTCAAGAAGGCGGCTCACCACCACCTTCTCAAGGGGCAATTAGGGATGGGCAATAAATGAGAACATAAGAAATCGATAATGTGTCCTGAGGTTGTGAAAGGTGCTACATAAATGCAGGTCTTTCTTTTCTCTTCCATGGTCATTTTTCTGCAGGATTGCACAAATCGCCAGATTTACTGCAGACCCAAAAGTGACAGTAAACTCAAGTTATTTTTGGGATTCTGCCCGGTGTTCGATTTAATGGGGAAAAGAACATTACTGACTCAACTTATCACTAACACATTCCTCAATTAAAATTAACCATCTGGTGAAGACATTAAAAAAAGTCTTGTTTTTAAAAGAATTTTTGCATTGTTTGAAACACATTAATATCAGTCTTTGGAAAACATTTAAAAAATGTATGTGACAGCCATTGTCCTCTCTGATCATCGAAAGAGCAGCACGTTTTGAGGAAAGGACACTTGCGTCTTAGTTTGAAAGTTTTATCTGTCCATCCCGTGAGTAGATATTGCGTTGCTCTGAAACAGCTTTTAATAATTCTGCCCCTTTTTTTTCTTCATTCGGGAATGTTGCTGGGCAGAGCCCCAATCGCAGCTGCTGCTGGACTTGAACCTCGGGGGCAATGGGCTGCAGGGCTGTGGTGGGGTAAATATATTGTTGTTCCAGCGACCATGGGGGAGAAATTTGGTAACGTCCCGTTTGGGGCATTAACTTTTGGGATTGTGAAATTTTAGTGCCAGGCGCTAATGATTGTGAATATTACAGCAGTGACTTCATTGGCTGTAAAGCGCTTTGAGACGTCCGGTGATCGTGAAAGGCGCTATATAAATGCAAGTCTTTCTTTTTTTTTCTACTAAATTGGGTGTTAGTGCCCCAGGAAGGAAGTGGAGTGCTAAATCAAATGCTAATGAGCTCAGTGGGGCATTACAGGGGCACTACCAGCAGAGCGATAATGAATTTCAGGTGCAATGCATTCAGCAATGATCCTTCACACTGGCTTAGTCCAGCTCTGAAAGGGGAGGCTGCTGATTTTCAGCATTGCTGGCTGTGAAGGCAACCTGCGAGGAAGTGGATCCCCTGATGGCAATGGCTGATCCCAATCCTAGTGAGGGAGCTCACCATTTCACAGATGTGGCATTGGAGGCATTGATGGCGGGAGTCGAGTGAAGGAGGCCAGTGCTGTTCTCGGACACTGGAAGGAGACCATTGCCCAAGGTCTTCGGGGCAGTGTGGTGGGAAGTGGCCCAGGAGATCTCGTCCAGTCACGTGGGCGTATGCAGCCTGATACAGCGCCGGAAGAAATTCAACGACCTCACTCGGATGGTCAAGGTGAGGAGATGCTTCAATAGGTCCTACATACCAGTGTCTGAACCTCTGCCTGTGCACACTGTGCAAAGTACCACACCCCACCACTCACCCACCAAACATCTGCACCTACTCAAACTCACATCCCCATCTCAGGCCTTGCCTACATTCACAGCTATTCAACGATGGCAGACATATCTCCCAGACACATAACTGGACACTGACTCGCACACAATCCTTCCTTTTGCAGGCCAAGATGGCCCACAATGGGAGGGAGCAGCAGAGGACGGGTGAGGGTGAAGCTCAGCTCCAGCAGCTCTCAGACCTGGAGGAGCGGGTGACGCAGCTCATTGGGCCTCAGGTGGTGGGCACCGTGGCCGTCGGTGACGTGGACCCCGCTGGGGGGCAGCAATGGTATCTTCACCCCCTCTGCTTCTCTCCTCCCACTTCCCCCTCACACCAGAGGGCTTTCTCACTTTCCAGCTCCTGGTACTGCTTGCATTGCTTGCTCCATTCCTGCTCCCTGCCCTCATCTTAACCCGAGTCTTGTGCCTTTATGCTTTCAGACAGTTAGTCAGCAGATGAGCAGCCAGTCCCTGAGACCCCCCAGTGAGAGTGAGATGGGAGACGAGGAGGAGGACCCAAGCACCGTGTCACAGCATCTTTCACCCACAGGCACCACCTCAGAGACTGGCACTACGCCTTCGATAGAGGCAAGTTTAGTTGAGAGGTCTGCACTGGGTGATGCACCGGGGCCTAGCGGGCTCAGAAAGGCCAAGGGAGAAGGGTAGCTGGGGGCCATCTCCCCAGAGGGTGAGTTCTGCTGCACAGGACTCAGACGAGGACCTCGATGGGGAGGCGTTCACAAGAAAGGCGATGGCCATGCACTCCGACATGCTGGGTGCAATGGTAAGGCTGCCCGAGAGCCTCTCGGCGATGGTACGGAGTGTGGAGGAGTCTGCCTCCAGCATTGCACAGAGCTCTGCACACACCATGGAGCCCACCATTGCCAGTGTGCAGACAATGGGGGACTCCCAGAGAGACCGTGTAGATCCAGAACTCATGACGCATCATGATGCGATGTGGCAGCTTCTATTGCAGCACAGGTGGAAGCGACGCAACGTCTTAGTGCTGTCGGGCAGACAATGATTGGTGGCACCAAGTCCCAGACTGCTCTCACGCAGTCTCAGCTACATGCCATGCAAGCTCTGACTGCTGCCATCGTCACTGGGTCTACCACAGTCGAGCGGGGATCTCACAGTGTCGCAGCAGGCCACCAACCTGCGCTCCAGCAGATTGGGAGAGATGCTGAGGTGCTGCCCCAGGGGAGTGGCGGTGGGTCAGTGGAGCAGGAACCTGCTGTCCCTTTCAGGATGGCAGCATTCCGGATCCCACCACTGCCACTCCACCATTGTCCATGTCGCTGCCTGTCACCAAGCCAGCCCAGACTGCCGCCGCCCAGCCTGAGGTGGTGCAGCCTACAGCTGGGCCTTCCAGGCCCAGAGCTGGTCGAGGGCATCCTGCAAGGCCACCTGTAGTCTCTGGCCATGCTGCAGCCAGTGGGGAGACACTATGTAGGAGCAGTACAATAGGTAATGGCAGTGTTAAGAGGGGAGGTAAGGGTTTGAACACGGGTGAGTCATCAAATTGTTGCTGTGTATATATGTGGTTAATGTTTTTGGATAAACTTATTACTAGAATGTTGCACATTTGGTCATGTCTCTTATTTCAGTTCTGGGGTGTGATATGGAATGAGAAATTGATATAATGACGGCAACGTGCTGAGCAACAGGGAAGTGGCCTGGAATTCACTGGAACCGATGAGGCGGTCACTGACCATCCTGCCACAAGGCCGATTGAGTGGTTGCCTCCTCCGTCGCTGCTGTTCCTGCTCCTGTTCCTCCTGCTCCTCCTCACCCTCCTCATCCTTGTCCTCATCCTCCTCCTGAGGTGGTGCGGCTGTGCCTGGTGGCCATGGCTGTGTCCTCCTGATGGCCAAGTTGAGCCGCATGCAGCAGACGACGATGAATAGGGAACGCGCTCAGCCGAGTACTGGTGGCAGCATGGCTCTCAGTGTGCGAGTGCTGGGCTGGGGCGGTGGGGTTGTGGAGGCGAGCCATGAGCCATGTGAAGAGCGGATAGCCCGTGTCTCCCAGCAGCCAGCCATGAGCTCGATGTGGTAGCTGGAACAGAGCTGGCACACCGGCCTGGCACAGGGTGAATGCATCGTAGCTGCTGCCAGGATGGCGGGCAGTAACGGTGAGGATTCTGCGTGTATGGTCGCACACCGACTGCACATTGAGTGAGTGGGAGCATTTGCGGTTACAGAAAAGCTCAGGATTGTGATGCGGTGCCCACAAAGCGATGTGGGTGTAGTCAGTGCCGCCCTGCACCATGGGGATACCTGCTCTCCTGGCAAAGTCACATGCCGCTCCAGCTGCTTCTCTCTGCCCATGGGGAAGGAAATGTAGTCCCTCCTCCTTCTGTACAGAGCATCTGTGACCTCACGGATAGAGCAATGGACGGCAAACGGGGAGATGTTAGAGATGTCTCTTGTTGCTCTCTGGAAGGATCCACTGGTGTAGAAATTGAGCACGTTGGTGACCTTGACTGCCGCTGAGAGAGTTGTCCTCACCCTGGTCTGAGGCTCGAGGTCTGGATGCAGAAAGTGGCAGAGCTCTGTGACTATGTCTTTGCTGAAGCGCGACCTTCGCACACACTGTTTCTCAGTGAGATTGATGCAGGCGAACTGCTGCCGGAATCATCATCATCATCATAGGCAGTCTCTTGTATCGAGGATGACTGGCTTCCATGCTGAAAAGAGATGAGCTCACAGGTGTTTCAATGAAGGACCTAATATTCCAGATCCCGAACTACATCCTGAAGGGTGGAAGATGAATGTGTGTGGATTTTTTTAACGTGTGGTGACCATTGCACACCAGCCACCACACGGGCTTGACAGAGCTAGGTCTTGGTCCAGTGACAAGGGTTAACCAGGACGACTGGAGACCTGCTCTTCTAACTATAGACTTGTCAAACTATAGACTGCCCCAATCCTGGAATATGAAGGCAGTGGATGAGGCATTTCGCATCAACTCCCTGAATCGGAGGGAAACTGGGGTTAGAGCTTGAGGCCCTGGAATATCCGGGGAGGGTGAGGCCTGTTGTTGGCCTTGTAGGCCCTCCTCCCTCGGGCCATATTCTGCAGTCTCTCTGTGCCCCAGTTGCCAGCACAGCCCCCATGAAAGGATCCAAATATTGGACATTCCAATCTGCCCTCAATGAAACTCAAGAATCTTTATGAGTCAGAACACTCGTTAAACTGCAAACCGCTCGAATCGGTCAAAAGGCCCGCCTGCCTACGTGAAGCTAACAAGGACACGAAGCCGGCCAACTAAAACTTCACCGGATGTCGGCGCCTTTAAATAGCGCTCCTCCAGCACACATGCGACTGAAAGCCGCCTCCTCTACTGTCGTTGTTAATGGCGGGCACACAAGCAGGGGGTGAGAGGGGATTTAGCATCCAGGGCAGTGCACACGGCAATGACGTCATGCTCACCGAGCGCAACGTCTTACCGCCACCGCAAGACTCCTGCCGAATTTAGCGATGTCGCTGATCTCGCCGCGCCCAGTCACAAAACCATCACCCCCCGGAGGCGTGAGCAGCAGGTGCAAAGGAACCCAATTTCTTCCCCTTTGAGACCAAACCAGGAAGAGGGGAGATGGGAGTCGGAGGACGCCGGGGGAAGGGAAGTGTTGAGACCGGAGGTCACGGTGGGGGAGGTAGGGAGGTAGCGACCTGGAAGCAGTAGCGGGACGATGAAGAACAAAAAGGGGGAGAAATAGTAAAAGCTATTTCAAACCAATGTCCCTTGAATCCCATGGGTTTGGAGAGATAAAATTTTCAAACTAAAAGGCAAGTGTCCTTTCTTCAAAACGTGCTGATCTTTCGATGATCAGAGAGGACAATGGCTGTGACATACATTTTTGAATGAGTTCCAGAGACTGGTATTAATGTGTTTCAAACAATGCAGAAATTATACTGAAAACAAGACTTTTTTTAATGTCTTCACCAGATGGTCAATTTTAATTGTCATAACAGCAAGTAAGAGTGAAGGAGAGAGTCAGAGACAGGACTGAAGCTCCAAATCGGACATTGCAGCTCTCCGCCTTGGGACTTCTGTTTCTGTCCATCTGACAAGCTATCTATCAATTATCGAAATAAATGAACCAATCACAGCTTCCAAATCTAATCAATCATCATTTCCATTGGTTAACACCCAGAAAGCAGCTGCCAATCAGCAGCCAGCACCGGGACACGAATTAAATCCCTTAAAACATTTTAGTTCAAAATGGTCTCTGCTGCCATGTTAATTTCTGAGCCAGCTGGGTTTAAACACATTTAAACCACATTTATAACAGAATAAGTGCATAAATATTAAATAATTCATAGCAAAAATGATCAAACTTACCAATGCAATCCAGAACAAAATTAATTGCCATTTGGAAACCTATGGACTAATAAATGAAAGTCAGCACAGATTTGTTAAAGGCAGTTTGTGTTTGACTAACGTGAGCGAGTTCTTTGATGAAGTAACGGAGGGTCGATGAGGGTAGTGCGGTGGATGTTGTGTATATGGACTTTCAAAAGGCATTTGACAAAGTACCACATAATAGACTTTAGCAAAATTAAAGCCCATGGGATTCAAGGGACATTGGCAGCGTGGATATAAAACTGGCCAAGGGATAGAAAGCAGGGAGTGGTGGTGAGGTTGTTTCTCAGACTGGAAGGAACTATACAGGGGTGTTCCCCAGGGGTCGATAGTAGGACCACTGCTGTTTTTGATCTATATTAATGACCTGGACCTGTGTATGCAGGGCATAAGTTTGCAGATGATACGAAACTCAGAACTGTGCTAACAATGAAGAGGACAGTAACAGACTTCAGGAGGACATAGACCGACTGGTGAAATGGGCGGAAACATGGCAGATGCAATTTAACGCAGAGAAGTGTGAAATTATATTTTTTGGTAGGAAGATAGAGGAGAGACAATATGAACTAAATGTTCTGGGAAGGTCCCGGCGGATTGGAAAATCGCAAATGTAACGCCCCTATTTAAAAAAGGAGGCAGACAGAAAGCAGGAAACTATAGACCAGTTAGCCCAACATCTGTGGTTGGGAAAATGCTGGAGTCCATTATTAAGGAAGCAGTAGCAGGGCATTTGGAAAAGCATAATTCAATCAAAAAGAGTCAGCATGGTTTTATAAAAGGGAAATCATGTTTGACAAATTTGCTGGAGTTCTTTGAGAATGTAACGAGCAGGGTGGATAAGGGGGAACCAGTGGATATGGTGTATTTGGATTTCCAGAAGGCATTCGATAAGGTGCCACATAAAAGGTTACTGCATGAGATAAAAGCGGGGTTGGGGGGTTGGGGGTAATATATTAGCATGGATAGAGGATTGGCTGACAAACAGAAAACAGAGAGTCAAGATAAATGGGTAATTTTCCGTTACCAAACAGTAACTAGTGGGATGTTGCAGAGATCGGTGCTGGGGCCTCAACTATTTACAATCTATATTCATGACTTGGATGAAGGGACAGAGTGTAATGTAGCCAAGTTTGCTGATGATATAAAGATGTGCGGAAAAGCAAATTGTGAGGAGGACACAAAAAATCTGCAAAGGGATATAGACAGGCTAAGTGAGTGGGCAAAAATTTGGCAGATGGAGTATAATGTGGGAAAATGTGAGGTGATCCACTTTGACACAAATAATAGAAAAGCAAATTATAATTTAAATGGAGAAAAATTGCGAAGTGCTGCAGTACAGAGGGACCTGGGGGTCCTTGTGCATGAAACACAAAAAATTAGTATGCAGGTTCAGCAAGTGATCAGGAAGGCAAATGGAATGTTGGCCTTTATTGCAAGGGGGTGGAGTATAAAAGCAGAGAAGTCCTGCTACAACTGTACAGGGTATTGGTGTGGCCACAACTGGAGTACTGCGTACAGTTTTGGTCTCCGTATTTAAGGAGGGATATACTTGCATTGGAGGCAGTTCCGAGATGGTTCACTAGGTTGATTCTGGAGATGAGGGGGTTGACTTATGAAGACAGGTTGTACTGTATAGTGACACATGTAATGTAATTTGTTGAACGTACTACTATGTATCCCGTATTGTACCAAATTGTACTTGAACCGAAAAGCAAGGAAATGTATCGAACGGAACGGCCGTCAGCACCCAAATGTAGTGTATGGGATTGCTGACCGCAGCTAAATGTACTAAACTGCTTTTGAATGTACTGTACAAAATTTATATGAATAAAGTATATTTTGAAATTTTAAAAAAGTTGAGCAAGTTGGGCCTATACTCATTGAAGTTCAGAAGAATGAGAGGTCTTATCAAAACATGTAAGATAATGAGGGGGCTCGACATGATGAATGCAGCGAGGATATTTCCACTCATAGGGAAAACTAAAACTAGGGGACTGTCATGCTGTTTGTAGCCACCAGATGGTGTCATTGTTGGAGGCCACTGAGCAGCACGCACATGGTGCTGCTCTGGTATAAAAGGCCAGCCATTTTGAGAGTCAGGCACTTTAAGCTGTAATAAAGCAGAGCCAAGGGTGCACCTTGTTCAGTTAAACAGTACTCAGTTTGTACCTTTATTGCATACATAACAGGGACATAGTCTCAAACTAAGGGGCCGTCCATTTAAAACTGATATGTGGAGGAATTTCTTCTCTCAGAGGGTTGTAAATCTGTGGAATTTGCTGCCTCAGAGAGCTGTGGAAGAAACATAGAAACATAGAAACATAGAAAATAGTTGCAGGAGTAAGCCATTCGGCCCTTCGAGCCTGCACCGCCATTCAATGAGTTCATGGCTGAACATGCAACTTCAGTACCCCATTCCTGCTTTCTCACCATACCCCTTGATCCCCCTAGTAGTAAGGACTACATCTAACTCCTTTTTGAATATATTTAGTAAATTCGCCTCAACAACTTTCTGTGGTAGAGAATTCCACAGGTTCACCACTCTCTGGGTGAAGAAGTTTCTCCTCATCTCGGTCCTAAATGGCTGACTCTTTATCCTTAGACTGTGACCCCTGGTTCTGGACTTTCCCAACATTGGGAACTTTCTTCCTGCATCTAACCTGTCTAAACCCGTCAGAATTTTAAACGTTTCTATGAGATCTCCTCTCATTCTTCTGAACTCCAGTGAATACAAGCCCAGTTGATCCAGTCTTTCTTGATATGTCAGTCCCGCCATCCCGGGAATCAGTCTGGTGAACCTTCGCTGCACTCCCTCAATAGCAAGAATGTCCTTCCTCAAGTTAGGAGACCAAAACTGTACGCAATACTCCAGGTGTGGCCTCACCAAGGCCCTGTACAACTGTAGTAACACCTCCCTGCCCCTGTACTCAAATCCCCTCGCTATGAAGGCCAACATGCCATTTGCCTTCTTAACCGCTTGCTGTACCTGCATGCCAACCTTCAATGACTGATGTACCATGACACCCAGGTCTCATTGCACCTCCCCTTTTCCTAATCTGTCACCATTCAGATAATAGTCTGCCTCTCTGTTTTTACAACCAAAATGGATAACCTCACATTTATCCACATTATACTTCATCTGCCATGCATTTGCCGACTCACCTAACCTATCCAAGTCACTCTGCAGCCTCATAGCATCCTCCTCGCAGCTCACACTGCCACCCAACTTAGTGTCATCCGCAAAATTGGAGATACTACATTTAATCCCCTCGTCTAAATCATTAATGTACAATGTAAACAGCTGGGGCCCCAGCACAGAACCTTGCGGCACCCCACTAGTCACTGCCTGCCATTCTGAAAAGTACCCGTTTACTCCTACTCTTTGCTTCCTGTCTGCCAACCAGTTCTCAATCTATGTCAGCACACTACCCCCAATCCCATGTCCTTTAACTTTGCACATTAATCTCTTATGTGGGACCTTGCCGAAAGCCTTCTGAAAGTCCAAATGCACCACATCAACTGGTTCTCCCTTGTGCACTCTACTGGAAACATCCTCAAAAAATTCCAGAAGATTTGTCAAGCATGATTTCCCTTTCACAAATCCATGCTGACTTGGACCTATCATGTCATCTCTTTCCAAATGCGCTGCTATGACATCCTTAATAATTGATTCCATCATTTTACCCACTACCGATGTCAGGCTGACCGGTCTATAATTCCCTGTTTTCTCTCTCTCGTCTTTTTTAAAAAGTGGGGTTACATTGGCTACCCTCCACTCCATAGGAACTGATCCAGAGTCTATGGAATGTTGGAAAATGACTATCAATGCATCCGCTATTTCCAAGGCCACCTCCTTTAAGTACTCTGGGATGCAGTCCATCAGGCCCTGGGGATTTATCGGCCTTCAATCCCATCAATTTCCCCAACACAATTCCCAACTAATAAGGATTTCCCTCAGTTCCTCCTCATTACTAGACTCTCTGACCCCTTTTATATCCGGAAGGTTGTTTGTGTCCTCCTTAGTGAATCCCGAACCAAAGTACTTGTTCAATTGGTCTGCCATTTCTCTGTTCCCCATTATGCCTTCCCCTGATTCTGATTGCAGGGGACCTACGTTTGTCTTTACTAACCTTTTTCTCTTTATATATCTATGGAAGCTTTTGCAGTCCATTTTAATGTTCCCTGCAAGCTTCCTCTCGTACTCTATTTTCCCTGCCCTAATCAAACCCTTTGTCCTCCTTTGCTGAGTTCTAAATTTCTCCCAGTCCCCGGGTTCGCTGCTATTTCTGGCCAATTTGTATGCCACTTCCTTGGCTTTAATACTATCCCTGATTTCCCTTGATAGCCACGGTTGAGCCACCTTCCCTTTTTTATTTTTATGCCAGACAGGGATGTACAATTGTTGTAGTTCATCCATGCGGTCTCTAAATGTCTGCCATTGCCCATTCACTATCAATCCCTTAAGTATCATTCGCCAATCTATCCTAGCCAATTCATGCCTCATACCTTCAAAGTTACCCTTCTTTAAGTTCTGGACCATGGTCTCTGAATTAACTGTTTCATTCTCCATCCTAATGTAGAATTCCACCATATTATGGTCACTCTTCCCCAAGGGGCCTCGCACAACGAAATTGCTAATTAATCCTCTCTCATTACACACACCCAGTCTAAGATGGCCTGCCCCCTAGTTGGTTCCTCGACATATTGGTCTAGAAAACCATCCCTTATGCACTCCAGGAAATCCTCCTCCACCATATTGTTTCCAGTTTGGTTAGCCCAATCTATATGCATATTAAAGTCACCCATTATAACTGCTGCACCTTTATTGCATGCACCCCTAATTTCCTGTTTGATGCCCTTCCCAACATCACTACTACTGTTTGGAGGTCTGTACACAACTCCCACTAGCGTTTTCTGCCCTTTGGTATTCCGTAGCTCCACCCATACCGATTCCACATCATCCAAGCTAATGTCGTTCCTTACAATTGCATTAATTTCCTCTTTAACCAGCAATGCTACCCCACCTCCTTTTCCTTTCTGTCTATCTTTCCTGAATGTTGAATGCCCTTGGATGTTGAGTTCCCAGCCTTGGTCACCCTGGAGCCATGTCTCCGTGATGCCAACCACATTGTATCCGTTAACTGCTATCTGCACAGTTAATTCGTCCACCTCATTCCAAATACTCCTCGCATTGAGGCACAGAGCCTTCAGGCTTGCCTTTTTAATACACTTTGTCCCTTTAGAATTTTGCTGTAAAGTGGCCCTTTTTTTTTGTCTTGGGTTTCTCTGCCCTCCCCTTTTACTCATCTCCTTTCTGTCTTTTGCTTCTGACTCCATTTTGCTTCCCTCTGTCTCCCTGCATTGGTTCCCATCCCCCTGCCATATTAGTTTTACTCCTCCCCAACACTCCCCCTAGGACATTGGTTCCGGTCCTTCCTAGGTGCAGACCGTCCGGTTTGTACTGGTCCCACCTCCCCCAGAACCGGTTCCAATGTCCCAGGAATTTGAATCCCTCCCTGCTGCACCACTGCTTAAGCCACGTATTCATCTGCGCTATCCTGCGATTCCTACTTTGACTAGCACGTGGCACTGGTAGCAATCCCGAGATTACTACTTTTGAGGTCCTAATTTTTAATTTAGCTCCTAGCTCCTTAAATTCGTCTCGTAGAACCTCATCCCTTTTTTTACCTATATCGTTGGTACCAATGTGCACCACAACAACTGGCTGTTCACCCTCCCTTTTCAGAATGTCCTGCACCCACTCCGAGACATCCTTGACCCTTGCACCAGGGAGGCAACATACCATCCTGGAGTCTCGGTTGCGGCCGCAGAAACACCTATCTATTCCCCTTACAATTGAATCCCCTATCACTATCGCTCTCCCACTCTTTTTCTTGCCCTCCTGTGCAGCAGAGCCAGCCACGGTGCCATGAACTTGGCTGCTGCTGCTCCCCCTTGATGAGTCATCCCCCTCAACAGAACCCAAAGCGATGTATCTGTTTTGCAGGGGGATGACCACAGGGGACCCCTGCACTACCTTCCTTACACTGCTCTTCCTGCTGGTCTTCCATTCCCGATCTGGCTGTGGATCCTTTACCTGCGGTAAGACCAACTCGCTACACGTGCTACTCACATCATTCTCAGCATCGTGGATGCTCCAGAGTGAATCCACCCTCAGCTCCAACTCCACAACGCGGACCGTCAGGAGCTGGAGATGGATACACTTCCCGCACACGTAGTCGTCAGGGACACCGGAAGTGTCCCTGAGTTCCCACATGGTACAGGAGGGGCATATCACGTGATCGAGCTCTCCTGCCATGACTTAACCCTTAGGTACACTTAGTTTGGCGACAACACTGTTAACAGGTTACTTACTGATATAAAAAAGAAGAGAAGCTACTCACCAATCACCAGCCAATCACGTACCCCTTTGGCTGTGACGTCACCTTTTGATTCCTTTCTACTTCTTTTTTGCTTTTTCTCCCGGCTGGAGCTGCACAAGCTGGGCCTTTTATAGGCCTCACCAATGCCACGAACTCCCTGAAGCTGGGATATTGAATATATTTAAGGCGGAGATAGACAGATTTTTGAAGGATAAGGGAGTAATGGGTTATGGGGAGCGGGCGGGGAAGTGGAGCTGAGTCCATGATCAGATCAGTCATGATCTTATTGAATGGCGGAGCAGGCTTGAGGGGCCAAATGGCCGACTCCTGCTCCTATTTCTTAAGTTCTTATGTTCTTAAAGCAGGTGCATGAACAGAGAGACCTGGGGATGTACTTACACAAATCGTTGAAGGTGGTAGGACAAGTTGAGATGGCTGTTAAAGGGATCCTTGGTTTTATTAATAGAAGAATAATGTGCAAAAGCAAGGAAGTTATGCTAAAATTTTATAAAACACTGGTTAGGCCGCAGCTGGAGTACTGTGTCCAATTCTGAGCACCACACTTTAAAAAGGATGTCAAGGCCTTGGAGAAGGTGCAGAGGAGATTGACTAGAATGGTACCCGGGATGAGGGACTTCAGTTATATGGATAGACTGGAGAAGCTGGGGTTGTTCTCCTTAGAGCAGAGAAGGTTAAGAGGAGATTTGATAGAATCATGAATGGTTGACACAGTAAATGAGAAACTGTTTCCAGGGGCAGGAGGGCAGTAACCGGAGGGCACAGATTAATGGTGATTGGCAAAAGAACCAGAAGCGACATGTGGAAACATTTTTTTACGCAGCGAGTTGTTGTGATCGGGAAAGCGCTGCCTGAGGGAGCGGTGGGAGCAGATTCAATAGTGACTTTCAAACGGGAATTGGATAAATACTTGAAGGTAAAGAAATCGACAGGGCTATGGGGAAAGAGCAGGGAGTGGGACTAATTGGATTGTTCCACCACAGACCGGCCCAGGAACGATGGGCCGAATGGCCTCCTCCTGTACTGTATCATTCTATGATTCTAAAAATGATTTATTTCTTTTGTATTGTAAGTCGGAGTGACAGAGTCCCACTCTTCCCTCCGGGGCCTGGGACTGCAGTTTTAGAACTTCCCTGACCCAGAGTTGCTAAGCTGGACCTTTCCTGTATTTATCCCTCTTAAAATTGGGCCCCATTGATGTAATATTCTTTGTCTTACTTTACAAAGGAGCGTAACTTTCATTTAACCCCGAGTAAATCTACAGGACACCCAGTGAACAATAAACACGCTGGCTGACAGCAGTTGTAACACAAATAACATTGCTTGAGGTACATCCCCAGTACATCCCTTGAATCCCACACACGCTGCTGCTCAACGGAACGCACACCGACACACACACCCCAAACACAGGCACACACACACCCCAAACACAGGCACACACACACCCCAAACACAGGCACACACAGACCCCAAACGCAGGCACACACCCCCCCCAACACAGGCACACACCCCAAACACAGGCACACACACACCCCAAACACAGGCACACACGCCCCAAACTCAGGCACACACACACCCCAGACACAGGCACACACACACTCCAAACACAGGCACACACGCACCCCAAACACAGGCACACACACACCCCAAACACAGGCACACACACCCCCCAAACACAGGCACACATGCCCCAAACTCAGGCACACACACACCCCAAACACAGGCACACACACACCCCAAACACAGGCACACACACACACTCACACACACCCCAAACACAGGAACACACACACACACACATACACACACACACACACATATACACTCACACACCACGCACACTCACACTCACACACCACACACACTCACACACACACCAAACACAGGCACATATCCCCCCAGACACAGACACACCCCAAACACAGGCACAAACACACTCACACACACACACATAATCACACACTCACACACACTCACCCACACACAATCACACACTCACATACACTCACACACACACACGAACACACACTCTCACACACCAAACACAGGCACACACACACACACTCACACATACCCCAAACACAGACACACACGCACACACACTCCAAACACGCACTCACACTCACACTCACACACACACACACATACACACTCACACACACACACACTCACACACACCCCAAACTGGGGTAAGTGTAAACCACAACGTGATAGGAAGGGACAATATGTATGAATATAAAAGGGCTGCAGGAGGGGTCAAAACTAAAATCATGGTTTAAAAACTAGTATTAAAACACTTTACCTAAACGCACGCAGCATTCGAAATAAAGTAAATGAGTTGACGGCATAAATCATTACAAATAGGTATGATTTGGTGGCCATTACAGAAACGTGGTTGCAGGGTGGCCAAGACTGGGAATTAAACATACAGGGGTATCTGACAATTCGGAGGGATAGACAAGAAGGGAAAGGAGGTGGGGTAGCTCTGTTAATAAAGGATGATATCAGGGCAGTTGTGAGGGATGATATTGGCTCCAATGAACAAAATGTTGAATCATTGTGGGTGGAGATTAGAGATAGTAAGGGGAAAAAGTCACTGGTGGGCGTAGTTTATCAGCCCCCAAATAATAACTTCACGGTGGGGCGGACAATAATCAAGGGAATAATGGAGGCATGTGAAAAAGGAACGGCAGTAATCAAGGGGGATTTTAACCTACATATCGATTGCTCAAATCAAATCGTACGGGGTAGCCTTGAGGAGGAATTCATAGAATGCATACGGGATTGTTTCTTAGAACAGTATGTTACAGAACCTACAAGGGAGCAAGCTATCTTAGATCTGGTCCTGTGTAATGAGACAGGAATAATAAACGATCTCCTAGTAAAAGATCCTCTCGGAATGAGTGATCACAGTATGGTTGAATTTGTAATACAGATTGAGGGTGAGGAAGTAGTGTTTTAAATGAGCGTACTATGCTTAAACAAAGGGGACTACAGTGGGATGAGGGCAGAGTTGGCTAAAGTAGACTGAGAACACAGACTAAACGGTGGCACAATTGAGGAACAGTGGAGGACTTTTAAGGAGCTCTTTCATAGTGCTCAACAAAAATATATTCCAGTGAAAAAGAGAAGGGATAACCAGCCGTAGATAACCAAGGAAATAAAGGAGAGTATCAAATTAAAAACCAATGCGTATAAGGTTGCAAATTCAACCATACTGTGATCACTCATTCCGAGAGGGTCTTTTACTAGGAGATCGTTTATTATTCCTGTCTCATTACACAGGACCAGATCTAAGATAGCTTGCTCCCTTGGCCAAGATTAGTGGGAAACTAGAAGATTGGGAAAATTTTAAACGACAGCAAAGAATGACTAAGAAAGCAATAAAGAAAGGAAAGATAGATTATGAAAGTAAACTTGCGCAAAACATAAAAACAGATCGTAAAAGCTTTTACCGATATATAAAACGGAAAAGAGTGAGTAAAGTAAATGTTGGTCCCTTAGAAGATGAGAAGGGGGATTTAATAATGGGATATGTGGAAATGGCTGAAACCTTAAACAATTATTTTGCTTCGGTCTTCACAGTGGAAGACACAAAAACCATGCCAAAAATTGCTGGTCACGGGAATGTGGGAAGGGGGGACCTTGAGACAATCACTATCACTAGGGAGGTAGTGCTGGACAGGCTAATGGGACTCAAGGTAGACAAGTCCCCTGGTCCTGCTGAAATGCATCCCAGGGTATTAAAAGAGATGGCAGAAGTTATAGCAGATGCATTCGTTATAATCTACCAAAATTCTCTGGACTCTGGGGAGGTACCAGCGGATTGGAAAGCAGCTAATGTAACGCCTCTGTTTAAAAAAGGGGGCAGACAAAAGGCAGGTAACTATAGGCCAGTTAGTTTAACATCTGTAGTGGGGAAAAGGCTTGAAGCTATCATTAAGGAAGAAATAGCGGGACATCTAGATAGGAATAGTGCAATCAAGCAGACGCAGCATGGATTCATGAAGGGGAAATCATGTTTAACTAATTTACTGGAATTCTTTGAGGATATAACGAGCGTGGTGGATAGAGGTGTACCGATGGATGCGGTGTATTTGGATTTCCAAAAGGCATTCGATAAGATGCCACACAAAAGGTTACGGCAGAAGATAAAGGTACGCGAAGTCAGAGGAAATGTATTAGCATGGATCGAGAATTGGCTGGCTAACAGAAAGCAGAGAGTCGGGATAAATGGGTCCTTTTCAGGTTGGAAATCGGTGGTTAGTGGTGTGCCACAGGGATCGGTGCTGGGACCATAACTGTTTACAATATACATAGATGACCTGGAAGAGGGGACAGAGTGTAGTGTAACAAAATTTGCAGATGACACAAAGATTAGTGGGAAAGTGGGTTGTGTAGAGGATACAGAGAGGCTGCAAAGAGATTTAGATAGGTTAAGCGAATGGGCTAAGGTTTGGCAGATGGAATACAATGTCGGAAAATGTGAGGTCATCCACCTCGGGGAAAAAAAACAGTAAAAGGGAATATTATTTGAATGGGGAGAAATTACAACATGCTGTGGTGCAGAGGGACCTGGGGGTCCTTGTGCATGAATCCCAAAAAGTTAGTTTGCAGGTGCAGCAGGTAATCAGGAAGGCGAATGGAATGTTGGCCTTCATTGCGAGAGGGATGGAGTCCAAAAGCAGGGAGGTCTTGCTGCAACTGTACAGGGTATTGGTGAGGCCACACCTGGAGTACTGTGCGCAGTTTTGGTCACCTTACTTAAGGAAGGATATACTAGCTTTGGAGTGGGTACAGAGACGATTCACTAGGCTGATTCCGGAGATGAGGGGGTTACCTTATGATGATAGATTGAGTAGACTGGGTCTTTACTCGTTGGAGTTCAGAAGGATGAGGGGTGATCTTATAGAAACATTTAAAATAATGAAAGGGATAGACAAGATAGAGGCAGAGAAGTTGTTTCCACTGGTCGGGGAGACTAGAACTAGGGGGCACAGCCTCAAAATACAGGGGAGCCAATTTAAAACCGAGTTGAGAAGGAATTTGTTCTCCCAGAGGGTTGTGAATCTGTGGAATTCTCTGCCCAAGGAAGCAGTTGAGGCTAGCTCATTGAATGTATTCAAATCACAGATAGATAGTTTTTTAACCAATAAGGGAATTAAGGGTTATGGGGAGCGGGCGGGTAAGTGGAGCTGAGTCCACGGCCAGATCAGCCATGATCTTGTTGAATGGCGGAGCAGGCTCGAGGGGCTAGATGGCCTACTCCTGTCCCTAATTGTTATGTTCTTATGTTCTCACATACACACTCTCACACACACTCACACAGACATACACACACTCACACACACGCATGCACACACACACACACGCACACACTCACACACGCGCGCACACACACACACACACACACAAACACTCACACACACACTCACACACACTCTCACACACCTACACACACCCACAAACACACACACACACACTCATACACACCCCCACACCCTCACATACACACACACACTCTCACACACACACACACTCACACACACTCTCACACACACTCACACACACACTCACACACACCCACACACACAGAATCACATCAAGTTGAGAGGTCATAGATACAAGATTCAATGTATGAGATTTAGAGTGGGAGGCGAGACGAGGATCTATCTGATCATGATCTGATATAGAATCTAACCGATTGATATCTATTTGACACAGGATCTATATGGGGAATATAGCTGACTGGGATCACTCTGACTGCCATCTACCTGACTGGGATCTACTATACTTGGGTCAACCTGACTGGGATCTACTTTACTGGGATCTATTTGAATGGGATCTACTGGACTGGTATCTCTTCTCAGGCAGTCCCTCAGAGTCGAGGATGACTTGCTTCCACACTAATATGAGTTCTCGGATGACTGATGAGCCCAATGCGGGACCTCTGTCACAGGTGGGGCAGACGGTGGTTGAAGGGATGGGTGGGTGAGGGGCTTGGGTTGTTGTATGCTCCTTCCGCTGTTTTCGCTTGGTCTCCGCATGCTCTCGGTGATGAGACTCGAGGCGCTCAGCGCCCTCCCGGATGCACTTCCTCCACTTAGGGCGTTCTTTGGCCAGGGACTTCCAGGTGTCGGTGGGGATGTTGCACTTTATCAGAGAAGCTTTGAGGGGGTCCTTGAGTCATTTCCGCTGCCTACCTTTGGCTCGCTTGCCATGTAGGAGTTCCGAGTAGAGCGCTTGCTTTGCGAGTCTTGTGTCGGGCAAGTAGACAATGTGGCCCACCTAATGGAGCTGGTCGAGTGTAGTCAGTGCTTCAATGCTGGGGATGTTGGCCTGACCGAGAACACTGATGTTAGTGCGTTTGTCCTCCCAGGGGATTTGCAGGATCTTGCGGAGACACCAACAGCGGGGATAAGAGCAGCAAGAGCCATACTGAGAGGGGGACAGAATTGAAGTGTGATGTCACCGGAAACCAGGTAGTTGATTGGCTGCAAATTTTGGAGTGAGCTCGAGGCCCAGGTGTGGGGTCAGGGCCCAGGAGCGAGGTCGGGGCCTAGGAGCAGGGCCCAGGAGCAGGATCAAGGCCCAGGAGCAGAGTCAGGAGAAGGAGCGAGGTCAGGGCCTGGGAGCAAGGTCCGGGCCCAGAGTGAGGTCGGGGCACTGTGCGGGGTCGGGAGAAGGAGCAAGGTCGGGGCCCGGGATCAAGATCAAGGCCCAGGGAAGATGCAGCACGGGCCAACAGCCAGGTCGGGAAGCCTACACTGTGTCCTATGAAACCCAGGGAGAGAGGATCTGTGGGAAAGATGGAGGAGGACAGTATGAATGTGTGTGTGTGTATGTGTACTAGGCCCATGCAGTAGAGCCTGGTCTCCAGTCGTTGTGGACCCCTTGCCATTAGACCAAGATCTTGTTCTGTGAAGCCCGTGTGGTGGCTGGTGTTCAACGGCCACCCCACGGTAAAAGAATTCACGCACAGGCTTCTGCCGCGCTTTAAGATGAAGTTCAGGACCTGGAACGTCAGGACCCTCATGGACAACCCCAACAGCGACAGGCCGGAACGCTGCACCGCCATCATTGCCCGGGAACTCAGACGTTTTGACATTTGCCGCCCTAAGCAAGACCCAGCTCAAGGAACAAGGTGGAGGTTACACCTTCTTCTGGAAAGGTAAACCAGGTGAAGAACGGCGCCTCTATGGGGTAGACTTCGCCATAAAAAATGAACTAGTGGGCCGTCTCAGAGACGCCCCCTGCAGGATAAACGAACACCTCATGATCCTTCGGCTCATCCTAGCCCGGAACCAGTGCGCTACAGTCTTCAAAGCATACGCCCCAACGCTGGAAGCTACAGATGAGACCAAAGAGGAATTCTACTCCAGCCTCGAACAATCCCTGTCCCGAGTCCCAACGGGCGACAAGCTGATTCTCCTCGGCAACTTCAACTCCAGAGTTGGAAAGGACACAGACCTCTGGGGAGCTGTGATCGGCAGAGAGGGGGTAGGGAAAACCAACTCCAACATTACCCTCCTCACAAAATGTTCAGAACATAGCCTCGTCATAACCAATACCCTGTTCCGTCAGAAAGACAAATATAAGGCTTCATGGAAACTCGCTCGCTCCAAGCACTAGCGTCCGCTAGACTCAGTCATCTTCCGAGCAAGGGACTGCAAGGACGTGTGCGTGACCCGCGCCATGACAGGAACCGACGACTGCTGGATGGACCTCCGCTTAATCTGCTCAGTCATCACCATCTACGTTGCCCCAAAACAGCAAAGGCAACAGAAACAATGCCACAGGAAAATCAACACTGGAGCACTCAGAGACCATGTTAAGAAAGCCCTATTCAGCCAGCACTTCGCTACCAACCTGGCAACTCCCAGCGACCCAGAGACGCAGTGTCCACAGTACCTGGTCTGCCCTCAAGGCCTCCATTATTAGCACCTGCGAAGAGACGCTCGGTATCTTCACCAAGAAACATCAAGACTGGTTCGATGAGAACGACCAAGAGCTAATAAGCAGCAAGCGCAAGGCATTCTTGAACTGGAAGCAGCAACACAACTCGAGAGCAAGAAGGCAGCTCTACAGACGTCTGAAGGCCGAGGTCCATTAGAAAACCCGCGACCCAAAGAATAGATGGTGGGTGGAGAAAGCTCAGGAGATCCAACAACTAGCCAGCGACCACGATGTGCGAGAATTCTTTAGCGCAGTCAAGACCACCTATGGCCCAAGCAGCCAAGGCCCTATCCCACTGCTGACCAAGAATGGAGAGGTACTCATCAAGGACGGAGAGACAGTCAGTGGCCGCTGGAAGGAGCACTTCGAAGATCTCCTTAACCGAGACTCTGTCTTTGACGTGATGGTCCTCGACTCCATCCCGCAGCATCCCACCTGCCACCATCTCAGCACAATTCCAGCCCGGCACGAGGTAGAAAAGGCCATCTGACAACTGAAGAACAACAAGGCATCAGGAGCAGATGGAATCCCCACCGAAGCACTAAAACATGGCAGAAAAGCACTACTGCTGTGAATTCATGACCCTCATTTCTCTTATCTGGAAGGAGGCAAGCATGCCAAGAGATCTCAGAGATGCCGTAATCATGACCATCTTCAAGAACGGTGACCAGTCCGACTGTGGTAACTACAGTGGAGTCTCCCTGCTGTCTGCCACAGGGAATGTCATCACAAGAATCCACCTCAATTGCCTTCTCCCAGTGGCTGAAGAGCCCCTCCCAGAGTCGTAATGCGGATTCCGCCCACTAAGGGGCACAATGGACATGATCTGCACCACGCGGCAAATTCAAGAAAAATGCAAGGAGCAGCACCAACCCTTGTATATGGCCTTCTTTAACCTCACCAAGGCCTTTGACACTGTCACCCGTGAAAGATTATGGAGTGTCCTCCTCAAATTCGACTGTTCTCAAAAGCTTGTCACCATCCTCCGCCTGCTCCACGATGACATGCAGGCCGTGATCCTGACCAATGGATCCACCACAGACCCAATCCACATAGGGACCGTGGTCGAGCAGGGCTATGTCATCGCACCAACACTCTTCTCAATCTTCCTTGCTGCAATGCTCCATCTCACCCTCAGCAAGCTCCCCGCAGGAGTAGAGCTAATCTACAGGACAAACGGGAAGTTGTTCAAGCTCCGTCACCTCCAGTCCAGATCCAAGGTCATCCCATCCTCTGTTACTGAATTACAGTATGCAGACAATGCCTGCGCCTGCGCACACTCAGAGTCGAACTCCAAACCATCGGCAACATCTTCATCGAAGCATACCAGACTGGGATCTATCTGACTGGGATCTACCAGACTGGGATCTACCTGACTAAGATATATTGGACTGGGATCTACCTGATTGGGATCTATTGGAGTGGGATCTACCTGACTGGGATCTATTAGACTGAAATCTACCTGACTGGGATCCACCAGACTGGGATCTATCTGACTGAGATCTATCAGACTGGGATCTACCTGACTGGGATCTACCAGACTGGGATCTAGCTGACTGAGATCTATTGGACTGGGATCTACCTGACTGGGATCTACCTGGCTGAGCTCTATCTGACTGGGATCTACCAGACTGGGATCTATCTGACTGAGATCTATTGGACTGTAATCTACCTGACTGGGATCTACCTGACTGGGATCTACCTGGGAGACCTATTGGACTAGGATCTACCTGACTTGGATCTATTGGACTGGTATCTACCTGGCTGAGATCTACCTGACTGGGATCTATTGGACTGGGATCTATTGGACTGGGATCTACCAAACTGGGATCTATCTGACAGAGATCTATTGGACTGGGATATACCTGCCTTGGATCTACCTGATTGGGATCTACCAGCCTGGGATATATCGGGCTGTGATCTACCTGACTGAGATCTATTGGACTGGGATCTACCTGACTTGGAGCTACCTGACTGAGCTATACCTGACTGGGATCTACCTGACTGGGATCTATTGGGCTGGGTCTAACTGACTGTGATCTACCTGGCTGGGATCTACTTTACTGAGATCCACCCGTGGGATCTATCAGACTGGATCTACCTGACTGAGATCCATTGGCCTGGGATCTACCTGACTGGGATCGACCTGTCTGGGATCTATTGGACTGGGGTCTACATGACTGAGATCTATTGGACTGGGATCTACCTGACTGGTATCTATTGGACTGGGATCTACCTGGCTGGGATGTATCTGACTGTGACCTATCTGACTGGGATCTATTGGATGGGATCTACCTGGCTGGGATCTATCTGACTGTGATCTATCTGACTGGATCTATTAGACTAGGATCTACCTGACTGAGACCTACCAGTGGGATCTATCGGGCTGGGATCTACCTGACTGGGATCTATCAAACTGTGATCTATCAGACTGAGATCGATTGGACTGGGATCTCCTGACTGAGATCTACAAATGGGATCTATAGGACTGGGATCTATTGGGCTGGTATCTACTTGTCTGAGATCTACCTGATTGGATCTACCTGACTGAGATCTACCTGATTGGGATCTACCTGACTGTGATCTACCTGATTGGGAACTACCTGACTGGTATCTTTTGGACTGGGATCTACCTGACTGAGATCTATTGGACTGGGATCTACCTGACTGAGCTATACCTGACTTGGATCTACCTGACTTGGATCTATCGGACTGGGATCTACCTGACTGAGATCTATCTGACTGGGATCTACCTGACTGAGATTTACCTGACTGGGATCTATCAGACTGGGATCCACCTGACTGAGATCTACCTGACTGGGATCTATCGGACTGGAATCTACCTGACTGAGATCTATTGTACTGGGATCTACCTGACTTGGATCTACCTGACTGGGATCTATTGAACTGGGATCTACCTGGCTGGGATCTACCTGACTGTGATCTATCAAACTGGGAACTACATGACTGAGATCTATTGGACTAGGATCTATCTGACTGTGAACTATCAGACTGGGATCTATTGGACTGGAATCTGCCTGACTGAGATCTACCAGTGGGATCTATCGGACTGGTATCTACCTGACTGGGATCTATTGGACTGGGATCTACCTGGCTAAGATCTACCTGACTGGGATCTACCTGACTGAGATCTACATCACTGGGATCTACCTGACTGTGATCTACCTGACTGGGAACTACCTGACTGATATCTACCTGGCTGGGATCTACCTGACTGGGATCTATTGGACTGGTATCTACCTGCTACTGTTTTGCCACATGGTATTTATGCGATGATTCTGCCATTGCCAGTCACAGATATTGTGATCTTCAGCCCACAAGGGGGGGACACTACATCAGCTTTGTCCATTTTGGACTAAATCCATGTATTTATAATCAGGGTTCAGCAGAGCCCCGTTGGATTTGAAGTCGTCATGTTTAGACTGGCCACAGCGAATCGAATGGATTTCATCAGAGTGCGATATATGAGCTGATTTTCCTCTGGCCCTCAGTTCCCGGGAGTGAGTCACAAGTTGTGGAGCTCCCAGCTGGAATATTGAGCCGAGCGTAGTCAAACAGTCTGAGTAATGCAAATCCCAGTGTGTGCTGTGCGGCATTCTGATTGGCTCTTCAACAACCAACCTCTGCTGCCAACTGTCTGCAAATTCGCTGTTGCCAGGGTTTCAGAGAGGTCACAGAGGTCAGCTGTAAGATTGGCCGCTTGCCCCTGTGCCCATGCTCACTCTCTGTTTCACTTGCTCTATCAACAGGAAACATGTTGTCCCTCAGGAGGAACTCGCTTCTCTGTAATTGGACCCGTGCAAGAGTGCTTCCTCGTCCTCGGCCAATCAGGGGCTGAATATTTTGGGAGCTGGTATAAAAGGGGCCAGAGGCAGTCATCACCAGCAGCTCACACACTCACACTGCACACATTCTCATGGACCGAGCACTGGTCAGCATTTCCCCAGCTTCCCCTCAGCCAGCACAACACTGCACCGTTATTTTTAGCACATTTACGCCACAGCTTCACGCAATAATTTCCAGCAATTGTCTCCAAGAGTATGCTAACATTTCTGAACAGTTAACCAGCAGGACAGGGTGATACTGTGTGTGTGTGTGTGTGTGTGTGTGTGTGTACCAAATGAACAATTTAAAAAAAAGAACCTGCCTGTGGAAAAAATAGCATTCAGTCTCCAATCTCACAAGGAGCGGCCGAACTGGGCTAGGTAAGGGCTTCACTGGGACCTTTATAATCAAACGGCGTACACTCACAGTGAGAGCTGTGATCGGGAACACACTGCCTGAAAGGGTGACGGGAGCAGATTCAATAATACGTTTCAGAAAGGAATTAGATAAATACTAGTGGGGGGGGCAACTTGCAGGTCCATGGGGAAAGAGTAGGGGAGAAGGTACTAACTGGATCACTCCTTCCAACAGCCAGTACCGGCACGATGGGTAGAATGGCCTCCTTCTGTGCTGTAATATTCTATGTTTCTATGAGAATTTGGCCTAAAACCTCACCAAACGAAACACGTTTCTCCTTTTTCTGTTCTCCCCCTCCCATCTCCCCCTCCCCTCCTCACCACTAGCCTCCTCCCCCTCATCTCCCCTCCTCTCCCTCCCCTCCTCACCACTAATCTCCCCCCTCATCTCCCCTCCTCTCCCTCCCCTCCTCACCACTAATCTCCTCCCTCATCTCCCCTCCTCTCCCTCCCCTCCCCACCACTAATCTCCTCCCTCATCTCCCCTCCTCTCCCTCCCCTCCCCACCACTAGCCTCCTCCCCCTCATCTCCCCTCCTCTCCCTCCCCTCCCCACCACTAGCCTCCTCCCCCTCATCTCCCCTCCTCTCCCTCCCCTCCTCACCAATAGCCTCCTCCCCCTCATCTCCCCTCCTCTCCCTCCCCTCCCCACCACTAGCCTCCTCCCCCTCATCTCCCCTCCTCTCCCTTCCCTCCCCACCACTAGCCTCCCCCCCCTCATCTCCCCTCCTCTCCCTCCCCTCCCCACCACTAGCCTCCTCCCCCTTATCTCCCCTATTGCAAGCCTCCCCCCTCCCCTCCCCCTTTCGCCCCTCTTTGCCCCATTCCCGCTCTCCCCCTCCTGCTCACCCATCCCCCTCCCATCCAATTCTCCCCCTCCCATCCTCTCCCCCTCCCCTCTCCCCCTCCCCTCCTCACCATTAGCCTCCTTCCCCTCCTCTCCCCCTCCTGCTCAACCATCCACTTCTCACCCTCCCCTCCACCCCTCTTGATTGGAGGGATTCAAATGTGGAGTTGCGAGAAAGATGGGCACGGATTTTGGAGGCGATGACTCATTTGAGGACTTTGGAGAGGAAAGGGAGGTTGGAGATGAGGCGGTAGTTTGCAAGGACGGAGGAGTCGAGGGTGGGTTTTATGAGGAAGAGAGTGATCAAGGCTGTTTTGAAATGGGGGGGCGGGTGGGGACAGTACTAGTGGAGAGGGAACCATTTACAATGTCAGCTAGCATGGAGGCCAGGAAGGGAAGTTGGATGGTCAGCAGTTTGGTGGGAATAGGGTCAAGGGAGCAGGAAGTGGGTCTGATGGATGAGATGAGCTCGGAGAGGGCATGGGAGTAGATGGGAAAGAAAGTATAGAGAGGTGGAGGTTCAGGGTAAGGGAGGGGGCTCTGGGGGGAGATTGGCATGGTGGGAATGGGGAAAGGGAGAAACATCAGAGGCAGCTGAATGGATGGTCCCCACCATGGAGCTCCTGGGCTCCTCGAACCTGGTGTTGGAGGTGAGGGTGGAGGGGGCAGGGGAGATGGCTTTTAGGAAGCAGTCTGTAGTTGCGAAAATAAGCCAGGTGTTATCTTTAGACCATACAAAGTTTAAGATGTGTGGTTATCACTTCGAATTAGACTTGAACCCAAAGCTCAGGGTGAAAGGTCAACATTCTAACCGGCTTGTGATTGGCCATGAGGCCTGCTGTTGATAAACCAGTGCTCGTTCTCTCTTGTACCTTGTGGTGTGCAGGGCGGAGGCTTATTGACAGTTTATTTTCCGCTGCTAAGATTTCTCTGTGCCATTTCATGACCCAGGGTCAGTTGTGGGTCACAGGTATTAGCACCATGATAAAATGTACCAATATTCAGCGGGGGTTTTATCTGGTACATAAACAGGAAGTGTATTATAACTCTTGAATAACCACAGGGGTTCTCAGTGTTCACAGAGCGCACTGGCAAGGTTCTAACCATTTGAGCTGATCAGGACTTAATGCACTGCATTGTCACAATTAGGAGAATTCATTCTGACATTATTGCTGAAAACCTTTTAACCTAGAATGAAAGACTCTTGCATTTATATAGTGCCTTTCATGACTTCAGGATGGCCCAAAGCGCTTTACAGCCAATGAAGTACTTTTGGAGTGTAGTCACTGTTGTAATGTGGGCAACACGGCAGCCAATTTGCACACAGCAAGCTCCCACACACAGCAATTTGATAATGACCAGAGAATCTGTTTTGTTGTTATGTTGATTGAGGGATAAATATTGGCCCCAGGACACAAGGAAGAACTCCCCCTGCTCTTCTTCGAAATAGTGCCCTGGGATCTTTTACATCCACTTGCGAGGGCAGACGCGGCCTCGGTTTAACATCTCATCCGAAAGACAGTGCAGCACTCCCTCAGCACTGCATTGATGTGTCAGTCTGGATTATGTGCTCAAGTCTCTGGAGTGGGTCTTGAACCCAAAGGCAAAAGTGCTATCCACTGAGCTATTCCTATCCCTTACCCCAGTTCACAGACCAACCATTTTAGATGCTGAGAGGTTGTTTCCCCTGGCTGGAGAGTCTGGAACTAGGATTCATCAGGATAAGGGGTCGGCCATTTCGGACTGAGATGAGGAGGAATTTCTTCACTAGGAGGGTGGTGAATCTCTGGAATTCTCTGCCCCAGAGGGCTGTGGAGGCTCAGTCAGTGAGTATATTCACAGAGATCGATAGATTTTTGGACTCAAGAGGAATCAAGGGATATGGGGATCGAGCGGGAAAGTGGAGTTGAGGTAGAAGATCAGCCAGAGAATCATAGAATCATAGAAATTTACAGCACGGAAGGAGGCCATTTCGGCCCATCGTGTCCACACCGGCCGACAAACAGCTATCCAGCCTATTCCCACTTTCCAGCTCTTGGTCCGTAGCCCCATGCAGGTTACGGCAAGTGTACATCCAAGTACTTTTTAAATGTGGTGAGGGTTTCTGCCTCTACCACCCTTTCAGGCAGTGAGTTCCAGACCCCCACCACCCTCTGGGTGAAGACATTTCCCCTCAAATCCCCTCTAAACCTCCCCCCAATTACTTTAAATCTATGCCCCCTGGTTGTTGACTCCTCTGCCAAGGGAAACAGGCCCTTCCTATCCACTCTATCCAGGCCTCTCATAATTTTATACACCTCAATCAGGTTTCCCCTCAGCCTCCTCTGTTCCAAAGAAAACAGACCCTAACCTATCCAATCTTTCCTCATAGCCAAAATTCTCCAGTTCAGGTAACATTGTTGTAAATCTCCTCTGCACCCTTTCCAGTGCAATCACATCTTTCCTGTGATGTGGTGACCAGAACTGTCGTGATCTTATTGAATTGCGGAGCAGGCTCGAGGGGTCGAATGGCTCCTATGTTTTATGTTGTTCTGCACCATGAATACCATCAGCTGACTAGGCATGGACCAGGAATCAACCCAGGCCCTTGTTTGTTGCAAGGCTCGCTATCACACTGGCTACTGTAATTACCCGTTGAGCGACTCTTGATAGGCGGTCCCTCGAACGAGGATGACTTGCTTCCACAAGAGTTCACAGATGTTTCAATGAAGGACCCGATGTTCCAGTCCTGAACTCCAATGGAAGGGGTGGAAGATGCCTGTGCGTGGATTTTTTTTAACATGTGGTGACCATTGCACATCAGCCACCACACGGGCTTGACAGAGCTAGGCCTTTATCCAGTGGCAAGGGTTAACCAGGATAACTGGAGACCTGCTCTGGTGCACGGACCTAGTGCGCACACATATCGCAGTGTGGGCTGGCCCGTGCTGCCCCTGGGCCCTCGTCTCTTCTGGGCCCCGTACCCTCATTCGCCACACCTCCGCCCACGATGTTCCAGGGCCCGGCGCTCCAGCTCTATTTATAGCCCCGACCTGCGGTGGTGTTCTCGCACAGGTCGGGGCAGCCCACAATGTTGAGCCAGTAGGGGAGCCAGGGCCCCCCCAATCCAATTTCAAGGCTTCAAAGTAGCGATACATCCTGAAGTAGACCCTTCACGTGCTCCCGATTACAAAACATTTATCAGACGAACAGGCTGCATAAAGTTGGCTTGTTCCTGAGTTTAGAAGGTTGAGGGGCAATCTAACCAAGGTCTTTAAAATAATGACCCTGAAATCCCGGCCTCCCCGGGTTCGTACGGAGTGTGTACGGGGTGCGTACGGGGTGTGTACGGGGTGTGTACGGGGTGCGTACGGGGTGTGTGTGCGTACGGGGTGTGTACGGGGTGCGTACGGGGTGTGTACGGGGTGCGTACGGGGTGCGTACAGAGTGCGTACGGGGTGCGTACGGGGTGTGTATGGGGTGTGTACAGAGTGTGTACGCAGTGTGTACGGGGTGTGTACGGGTGTGTACGGACCCGGGAAGGCATCGCAAAAGCCGGTTTTCGGTGCACAATGTGCATGCGCTGAAAACCAGTTTTGCCGATCTGTCAAGTTTCTGGCTTAACAGATCGCACACATCTCGGGGAGAAGAACACTCCCACAGCAGAGATTGGGCTATTTGCCCATCTCTTGCCCGCGAATGTCCTTAAAACTCTTGTGCCTGGTAAAAGCAGGCGCATTGCCTACTTTTACCAACATAAGAGTTTAAAAACATATCAAAAGCATATTAAAATAAAATTTAAAAATACATATTTGTGTTAAAAACCCTGCCCACTCGGGTAATTTTATTTTAAATCATAATTAAAACTTTTTGTTTAAATTGGCAAATTTTTTTTTCAAAAACATTTCTATCAACGTTAATTTCTATAATGTATTTATGTGACGTGCTTTTTAAAATGTTTTATGTAGTGTTTGGGTGTTTGGGGGTGTTTCTCATTCATAGTAACAGGAGTTTCGAACTTACAAAACTCCTGTTACTATGAATGAGAATATACAGCACCTGATTGGCTGCCCAGAGTCATGTGACTCCAGCTCCAGGCCTGCGCACATGCCGATGTGCACGTGCTGCGACGCGCAGTCAGGGGAGGCCTCAGGACCGGGATCTCGCGTGGGCGCAGCAACTTCAGGTAGGTGCGCTGCTATTTTCTATAATCCAGTCGAACGCCCGCGGGAAGGAGACAACGGGATTTCTGGGCCAATAAAGGGATTTGATGGTGTCGAGACAGAGAAAGGATTTCATCTGACGGCAGAAACCAGAACAAAGGGGGCAACCTTAAAATCAGAGCTCGGCCTTTTAGG
This sequence comes from Pristiophorus japonicus, assembly GCF_044704955.1. NCBI lineage: Eukaryota > Metazoa > Chordata > Chondrichthyes > Pristiophoridae > Pristiophorus > Pristiophorus japonicus. The sequence continues at coordinate 55,818,702 of NC_091994.1, read as the reverse complement.
AGTGAAATCAGGAAGCACTTTATCACACAAAGCATAGGGTAATTCTGGAATGATCTCCCTCAAAAGGCTGTGGAGGCTGTGGGTCAATTGGAGCTTTCGAGACTGAGATCGATAGATTTGTGTTGGGTAAACCGGGAATGTGGTGCAAAGGCGGGTAAGGGAGCTGAGCTACAGATCAGCTGCGATCTGATGGAATGGCGGAGCAGGCTCGAAGGGCCAAATGTTCCTCCTCTTCCTCTGTCACACCTCAGGAATGAGGACATTTCAAAGTTGCTGGAAAACAAAAGAATTTATAAATACACGAGCGGGGAACAATGTGAAGCAGCAGATGGTGACGGGGTGAGAGCGTGGTGATGTGTACAAGCCTCATTGTGTAGCTCAATGAGACAGCACGCAGCTATTACCTTACAGGGAATGTCTGACTGCTCAGAGTTGGGAAAAGCTTCACCAGGACAGGCCGGAGAGAGAATGGCTGACATTGTGTGAGGTCAGGCTCCGTACAATAGGGGTGATGTCAGCCCATTGTCAGTGCAGGGACTGTGTGTGACGCAGTGACCTCATCCCTTCCACAGTTACCTTGGGCCTGCACACACGTCAAGGCTGTGGCACACAACAAGTTTGAGCTGAGAAGTTACATTGCCATATTAGTGTGTGAATGCTGAGGGTGGCTGGTGCTATGGCGCAGGGTTTTGAGCAACCATCGCACAATAACTTACGTTGCAGCGTGGTGGCACTGACCTGCGTGGGAACACCAGCGGCAGGGCAGGGCCAGAAAAGGTGCGGCGAGCGGCCCGGGAGCAGCGTGACGGCGTACTACTTCAGGGAGCAGCGCGAGCTGGTGCAGGAGGGCGGCGGCGAAGAGTGACGTCATCAAGGTCCAGGTCGGTGATTGGAGCGTGGGCAGGGTACAGCAGGAGCGGCGAGGTCGGGGCGAAGGAGCGGCAAGAGACTGTAGAGGGACGTGATCGGGACCCAGGAGAGGCGTGAGTTCGGGGCCAGGGGCCCAGGGGCAGCATGGGCCCAGTCCACACTGCGATATGTGTGCGCACTAGGTCCGTGCAGCAGAGCTGGTCTCCAGTCATCCTGGTTAACCCTTGCCACCGGACCAAGGCCTAGCTCTGTCAAGCCCGTGTGGTGGCTGGTGTGCGTAACGGCCACCTCACGTTAAAAAAATCCACGCACAGGCATCTTCCACCCTTCAACATGTAGCTCGGGACCTGGAATATTAGGTCCTTTATTTGAAACACCTGTGAACTCATCCCTTTTCTGGCGTGGAAGCAAGTCATCCTCGCTTCGAGGGACCACCTGTGATGATGACATTTAATGTAGTAAAACGTGCCAAGGTGCTTCACAGGAACACTTTCAGGCAAAGATTGACACCGAGCCACATTAGGAGATATTAGGGCAAGTGACCAAAAGCTTAGTCAGAGGTAGGTTTTAAGGAGCATCTTAAAGGAGGAGAGAGAGGTAGCGAGGCAGAGAGGTTTAGGGAGTGACTTCCAGAGCTTGGGGCCCAGGCAGCTGAAGGCACGGCCACTGATGGTTAAGAGATTAAAATCGGACATGTTTAAGAGGCCAGAATTGGAGGAGCGCAGAGATCTCGGGGGGTTGTGGGGTTGGAGGAGGTTACAGAGATAGGGAGGGGCGAGGCCATGGAGGGTTTTGAAAACACGGATGAGAATTTTGAAATCAAGGCGTTGCCGGACAGAGAGCCAATGTAGGTCAGCAAGCACAGGGGGGCGATGGGTACCCGGGACTTGGTGCGCATTAGGAGACGGGCAGCCGAGTTTTGGAAGAGCTCAGGTTTATGGAGGGTGGAAGATGGGAGGCCAGCCAGGAGTGCGTTGAAATAGTTGAGTCTGGAACAGCAAAGGCATGAATGAGGGTTTCAGCAGTAACTGGGCCATTCTCAGAGCTTTGTAGGACTGGAGAAGGTTAGAGAGATCGGGAGGGGCGAGGCCATGTAGGGAAACTTCCAAGGCCCCGCCCCACTCCTAGCCAAGAATGGGTCAACATTCATCAAGGACACCAAGGCTGTCAGGGCCCGCTGGAAGGATCACTTTGAAGCTCTCCTCAATCGAGACTCTGCCTTTGACTCGAATGTTCTCAACTCCATCCCGCAGCATGCGACCCGCCACCACCTCAGTGAAACCCTAACGCTGAACGAGGTAGACAAAACCATAAAACAGCTCAAGAATAACAAGGCTATGGGTGCGGATGGAATTCCTGCTGAGTCGCTAAAATATGGCGGAGACGCGCTTTTGGCGCGGATACATGACCTCATCGCTCTCATTTGGAAGGAGGAGAGAATGCCGGGAGATCTCAGAGATGTAGTGATCGTGTCCATTTTTAAAAAGGGGAACAAATCCGACTGCAGCAACTACAGGGGAATCTCCCTGCTGTCAATCACTGTGAAGGTTGTCGCTAGTGTTCTCCTCAATCGTCTTCTCCCTGTGGCCGAGGAGCTCCTCCCAGAGTCGCAGTGCGGATTTCGTCCCCTACGGGGAACAACGGACATGATCTTTGCAGCACGACAACGGCAGGAAAAATGCAGGAGCAGCGCCAGCTCTTATACATGGCCTTTTTCGATCTCACAAAGGCCTTCAACACTGTAGACCGTGAGGGTTTATGGAGCGCCCTCCTCCGTTTTGGATGCCCCCGAAAGTTTGTCAACATCCTTCGCCTGCTCCACGAAGGCATGCAGGCCGTGATCCTTACCAGCGGCTCCATTACAGACCCATTTCACGTCCGGACCAGGGTCAAACAGGGCTGCTTCATCGCTCCAATCCTCTTTTCAATCTTCCTCGCTGCCATGCTCCACCTCACTGTCGACAAGCTCCCCGCTGGAGTGGAACTAAACTACAGAACCAGTGGGAACCTGTTCAACCTTCTCTGTCTCCAGGCCAGGTCCAAGATCACCCATTCTCTGTCGTCGAGCTACAGTACTCGATCGATACCTGCGTCTGTGCACATTCTGAGGCTGAACTCCAGGATATAGTCGATGTATTCACCGAGGCATATGAAAGCATGGGCCTTACGTTTAACATCCGTAAGACAAAGGTCCTCCACCAGCCTGTCCTCGCCGCACAGCACTGCTCCCCAGTCATCAAGATCCACGGCACGGCCCTCGACAACGTGGACCACTTCCCGTACCTCGGGAGTCTCTTGTCAACAAAGGCAGACATTGATGCGGAGATTCAACATCACCTCCAGTGCGCCAGTGCAGCCTTCGGCCGCCTGAGGAAAAGAGTGTTCGAGGACCAGGCCCTCAAACCTACCACCAAGCTCATGGTCTAAAGGGCTTTAGTAATACCCGCCCTCCTGTATGGATCAGAGACATGGACCATGTACAGAAGACACCTCAAGTCGCTGGAGAAATATCACCAACGATGTCTCCGCAAGATCCTGCAAAATCCCCTGGGAGGACAGATGCACCAACATCAGTGTCCTCGCCCAGGCCAACATCCCTAGCATTGAAGCACTAACCACACTCGATCAGCTTCGCTGGGCAGGCCACTTAGTTTGCATGCCAGATGTGAGACTCCCTAAGCAATTGCTCTACGTGGAGCTCCTTCATGGCAAATGAGCCAAAGGCGGGCAGCAGAAACGTTACAAGGATACCTTCAAAGCCTCCCTGGTGAAGTGCGACATCCCCACTGACACCTGGGAGACCCTGGCCGAAGACCGCCCTAGGTGGAGAAAATGCATCCGGGAGGGCGCTGAGCTCTTCGAGTCTCATCGTCGAGAGCATGCAGAGGTCAGGCGCAGATAGCGGAAGGAACGTGCGGTAAATCAGTCCCACCCACCCTTCCCCCGACAAGTATCTGTCCCACCTGTGACAGAGTCTGTGGTTCTCGTATTGGACTGTTCAGCCACCAGAGAACTCATTTTTGGAGTGGAAGCAAGTCTTCCTCGATTCCGAGGGACTGCCTATGATGATGATGGTGATGAACACAAGGATGAGAATTTTAACTTTGAGGATTAAATTAAGATTTAGCGAGTGGCATGGCTAGTGGCATGAGGTTGAAGACTGTGGGAGATTGATGATTCCCTTACCTCAGATGTTGATGGGCGAGGGGTGTAGAAAGGATGTACCATATAATACCATATTATGGGGAGGAGGGGAGGGAGGGGGATGAGGGGAGGGGGAGCTGGGGGGTCGGGGGGCGGAGCGGACAGAGGCACCAGAATCTTACGGCGGAGGGGACATTTAACTTTAGGATGCTTGCAGTTGGCAGAGAGGAAACGCATCCCACATGTGTACGGGCTGGACTCAAACTTGGGGGCAGAGGTGAAAGGTCAGAGGGCTGCGCTTTTCCACCAGCAAAACAATGCCTGCTCATTATTATCGCCTTGGCAATGCACCGTGTGGTCTGTGGAACTGCGGCGTGGATTTATTTTTCAGGGTCATGACCCCGGGTCGTTTGGCGAGAGATGTCGGAGACACTTGTGGGCAATAACAGGCCTACCCACTTGGATGGGCACTGCCCCTCGTATTCGGTTACCATTGTGTGTATGTTTGGATGTTGTGCTCAAGGGACAAGCACGTCATGTGACAACGTTTACAATGCAACTGGGAGCGAGGGAGTCCGCGCAATGGTTCGGGCCTTGTTACTGAAGCAGAGGCCAATCCACTACACCATCTGATCTTATAAAGCCCTGTGAGGGTGCAAGGGAAAGAGAAGAAAGACTTGCATTTATATAGCGCCTTTCACAACCTCAGGACGTCCCAGGGAGCTTTACAACCAATGAGGTACTTTTTGAAGTGGACTCACTGTTGCAATGTAGGAAACGCGGCAGCCAATTTGTGCACAGCAAGCTCCCACAAACAGCAATGAGATAATGACCAGATAATCTGTTTTTTTAGAGATAGTTGAAAGTTAAATGTTGGCCAGGACCCCAGGGAGAACTCCCCTGCTCTTCTTCTGATAGTGCCATGGGATGCTTTTACATACAGCTAAGAGGGCCTCTGTTTAACATCTCATCTGAAAGTGGGCAAAACCATTTGTGGGTAGTAACAGGCACTCCAGTCCAAGTTTGTAAAGGTTCGACCTTTAAAAGAGGCCCTAACCTTGACACTCCTTCTCTGAGGAAGGTACAGCAGGCACCCTGTGCTGTGTGTACCAGTGTGGGTGCCCACACGAGCTGGTGGCAATGGTATTTCCCTCTTACTGTGGCCACACCTACTGATTCACTTCAACTGATCTGAGCTCGTGACCTTGCACAGAAACCAAAAACATATATAGTTCATTACCGCAGGCCGCAAGGTGTGGTTCAGGAAGCATAAACGAGTGAGCGGAGAGCACTGCTTTATTGAAGACAGCCAGCAGGGTGATACTGGGACTCCTGACCAGCCGAACCAGCTGATTCATAACCAGAGCTCAAATCCTCTTGTGTATCCCCCACCCCCATCGCCCACTATGTGGGGACCTTGCCTTCAGCAATCCAGGCCCCACACTCCGCAATTCTCCCCCTAAACCTCTCCGCCCCTCCATCTCCCTCTCCTGTTTTAAGGCCCACCTTATTGACCGAGCTTTGGGTCACCCAGTCCGAATCGCTGCTTCGTTGGCTCAGCATTGTCTGTTATCTGATTTCGCCGCAAGAGGATTTGAGTACAGGAGCAAGGATCTCTTACTACAGTTATACAGGGCCTTGGTGAGACCGCACCTGGAGTATTGTGTGCAGTTTTGGTCTCCTTACCTCAGAAAGGATATACTTGCCATAGAGGGAGTGCAGCGAAGGTTCACCAGACTGATTCCTGGGATGGCAGGACTGTCATATGAGGAGAGATTGGATCGACTGGGCCTGTATTCACTGGCGTTTAGAAGAATGAGAGAGGATCTCATTGAAACGTATAAAATTCTGACTGGGTTGGACAGACTGGATGCGGGGAGGATGTTTCCCCTGACTGGGAAGTCTAGAACAAGGGGTCACAGTCTCAGGATACGGGGTAGGACATTTAGGACCGAGATGAGGAGAAATTTTTTCACTCAGAGGGTGGTGAACCTGTGGAATTCTCTACCACAGAAGGCTGTGGAGGCCAAGTCACTGAATATATTTAAGAGGGAGACAGATAGATTTCTAGACACAAAAGACATCAAGGGGCATGGGGAGAAAGCGGGAATATGATGTTGAGATAGAGGATCAGCCATGGTCATACTGAATGATGGTGCAGGCTCGAAGGGCCTACTACAGCTCTTATTTTCTATATTTCTAAGCACCTGGAGACATTTCTCTATATTAAAGGGGCTGTGTGATGGAAGAGTTTATTGGTGGTGGTCCCGATAATGAGACTAAAATTTCCTCTTGACCATTAAGTTCCTAACTGTGTTCCTATGTGGCCACAGACCCACACACATTAACTGCCCACCCACGGCCCCTCATTAATTACTATTGGTCCGATAATGCCAGGCAGGGATACACTGGGTGACTGGGGCGGGAAGTGTACTGTATTCCAGGCCCTACAGTGGGGGAGTCCATGTGGCCCCATCAGTCATTATCAGCCATGTAAAGTATAGAGCAACTCCAACTCACTGCTAAACAAATAACCAAATCGCACTCGGGATCTAAAACCAGAACTGCAACAACAGGGTGGTCTTCAGCTCCCACGGGTATCCTCGCCCCTGATTCTAGGCCCACCCACCCATTCTCACAGCCTGCTCACAGCTCCACCACAGTGTAAACGGAGCTTTACTCTGTATCTAACCACCTATACCTGCCCTGGGAGTGTTTGATGGGACAGTGTACAGGGAGCTTTACTCTGTATCTAACCCCGTGCTGTACCTGCCCTGGGAGTGTTTAATGGGAGAGTGTTGAGGCAGCTTTACTCTGTATCTAACCCCGTGCTGCACCTGCCCTGGGAGTGTTTGATGGGGACAGTGTAGAGGGAGCTTTACTCTGTGTTATGTATGTAACCCTTGGCAACCTGTATCACACCGCCACCAGCGGGCCTACCTGTTGGAGTCCCAAGGGATCCCAGCATACCTTGGCAGCACTGCATATAAGCAGGCCTCCCACGCTGTACCAGCACTCTGGAGTTTAATTAAAGGAGCTAAGGTCACACTTACTCATTGCATACAGTACTCAGTTGTATCCTTTATTATAAGCGTAACAATTGGCGACGAGATAACGAATAACCACGCGAAAATGCAAAGAACTGTTGGTATCCTGGAGAAATTCGCAGAAGGGGACAATTGGGAGGCCTTCGTGGAGCGACTCGACCAATACTTCGTGGCCAACAAGTTGGAAGGTGACGAGAACGCTGCCAAACGAAGGGCGATCCTCCTTAGCGTCTGTGGGGCAACAACCCGTGGCCTCATGAAGAATCTTCTAGCTCCGGTAAAACCAACAACCAAATCCTACAAAGAACTGTGTACGCTGGTCCGGGAGCACCTAAATCCGAAATAAAGCGTTTTGATGGCGAGGTATCGGTTCTACACGTGTCAACGGTCGGAAGGCCAGGAAGTGGCGAGCTACTTCGCCGAACTAAGGCGCCTTGCAGGACATTGCGAATTCAATGGATTCCTTGAACAAATGCTAAGAGAATTTTTTGTGCTTGGCATTGGCCATGAGGGAATCCTTTGCAAACTATTGACTGTTGAAACACTGAATCTGAGCAAAGCTATAACGATACCCCAGGCATTTATGTCCACCAGCGATAACCCCAAACAAATTTTTCAGCATAAATTGGTTTCGGCAAGCACTGTACACAAAGTAACGTCGTTTTCAGGTAGGAATGCATATGGCAGAACATACACGCCGGCAGCTGCACGATCTCAGATGACCCAGAGTCCACCATCAAACGTTAATGTGAGGCAGTTAACACCTTGTTGCCACTGCGGAGGTGATCATCGGGCCCATCAATGCCGCTTCAAACACTATGGGCCCAAGTTTTGGGCCGCGCCTAGAACAGTGCAGCCCTGACCTGGACGTCCTTTCTTCACGCCCGAAAGTGCGCCTAAAGAATACCAACTCCCTGCTGGTCCTTTGGAGCTGGGCGGGGCGCAGCACGAGCTGTGGGGGGCGGAGCCAGGTCCCTGCGCTGAAAACAGTGCTGGGACCTCTGCACATGCGCGCTACAGTGGGCACGCATGTGCAGTAGCTCCAGGCGCCCAAAACTGTGGGAGGGGCCCGAAGCACGCAGCCCCTAGCCCTGGCCGAATCACTGGGGCGGCGAAGATCAGGCTGTACCTCCCTCGTCCAGCTCCTGCTCTGGCTCCAGCTTCCTCCCTCTCTCAACCCCACAACCCCACCCCCCCTCCCTCCAGCTCCCCCCCCGGACCACCCCCCCCAGCTCCCACTCCACTCCCCCCCAGAACCCTCCCACAGCTCCCACTCTGACCCCGACCCAGCTCCCGCTCCGCTCTCCCCCCGACCCCCCCCCCCCCCAGCTCCCGCTCCAACGACTCCCCCCCCACCGCCCCAGCTCCCGCTCTGCTCCCCCCCCCTCCGGACCCCCACCCCAAGCTCCCGCTCCACTCCCCCCCGGACCACCCACCCCGCAGCTCCCGCTCCGACGTCTCCCCCCCTCCCAGATCCCGCTCCGACGACTCCCCCCACCCAGCTCCGGCTTCCCCCAGCCACCTTCCTTTAACTCCTTCAGCAGGGCCCACTCGCCCGGCATCTTGCTGGGGGCAGGCCCCGCCCGAAGTCTTGGGCCCGGCTTCTTCACGTCAGCTGGGACCATTCAGCCTCCTCCCTCTCCTCTCCCCCTCCCTCCCTCCCTCTCCTCTCCCCCTCCCTCCCTCCCTCTCCTCTCCCCCTCTCCCTCCCTCTCTCTCCTCTCCCCCTCCCTCTCCTCTCCCCCTCTCCCTCCCCCTCCCTCTCCTCTCCTCCTCTCCCCCTCCCTCCCTCTCTCTCCTCTCCCTGTCCCTCCCTCCCTCCCTCTCCTCTCCTCTCCTCTCCCCCTCCCTCCCTCCCTCCCTCTCCTCTCCTCCTCTCCCCCTCCCTCCCTCTCCCTCCTTTCTCCCCCCTCCCTCCCTCCCTCTCCCCCCTCCCTCCCTCTCCTCTCCCCCCTTCTCCTCCCCTCCCCTCCTCCTCCTCCCCTCCCCCCTCCCCTCGCTGTCAGAAACACACAGACACTGACAGACAGAGAGACACACACACTGTGGGGGTGGGGGGCTGTCCCAGCACGCTGTTGGAGAGCTCCCGGTGCTGCAGTCGGTGAGTAGAACATTTTTTATTTATTGATTTTTTTTATTTTTTTTATTTTTTACACATTTTTTTTGATTGATTTATTGGTTGATTTATTGATGTATTTATCATTTATTATTGATGATGGCTCTTTATTTGTAAAACTGAAGTGTTTAATGTTTGTAAACTTCCCTTTCCCCTCCCCCCCCTCCCCCGCCGTTCCCTACGCCTGATTTGTAAAGTGTAGGCAAGGTTTTTCTGAGCGTACAAAAATCTACACTTACTCCATTCTAAGTTAGTTTGGAGTAAGTTTTCGCTGCCTAAACTTTCAAAACGGATATAAGTGGCCGGACATGCCCCCTTTTGAAAAAATAAATCTGTTCCAAACTGAAACAGTTCTAACTGACTAGAACTGGAGCAAACTAAATGCCGAGAGTTGCAATTTCTAAGATACTCCATTCTAAACCAGTTGCTCCAAAAAAACAGGAGCAACTCAGGCCGAAACTCAGGCCCCAATGCGGAAGGTTGTGGAACAATGGGACACCTCCAGCGAATGTGCAGATGAGCTGCAAACCCTGCAAACCACCACGTTGCAGAGGAAGATCGATCCATGGTGGATCAGGCTGAACTAGAGACTCAAACCGAGGAGGCAGAAGTGTACGGGGTACACACCTTCACCATGAAATGTCCACCGATCATGTTAAAAGTTGAACTGAATGGAATTCCAGTATCTATGGAACTGGACACGGGTGCGAGTCAGTTTATCATGAGCACAAAGGCCTTCGACAGGCTGTGGAGCAACATGACACACAGGCCCAAGCTTAGCCCCATTCATACCAAGCTAAGAACGTACACCAAAGAGCTGATCCCTGTAATTGGTAGTGCAGAAGTAAAAGTCTCCTGTGATGGAGCAGTTCACGAACTCCCACTATGGATCGTGCCAGGGGATGGCCCCACACTGTTCGGCAGAAGCTAGCTGGGAAAAATCCGCTGGAACTGGGACGACATCCGAGCACTTTCGTCTGTCGATGATGCCTCATGTGCCCAGGTTCTGAGCAGATTCCCGTCATTGTTTGAGCCAGGCATTGGAAGTTTCTCGGGGGCAAAGGTGCAGATCCACTTGGTTCCCGGTACACAGCCCATCCACCACAAGGCACAGGCGGTGTCATATATGATGCGAGAGAAAGTGGAAATTGAGCTGGACAGGCTGCAGCGAGAAGGCATCATCGCGCCGGTGGAGTTCAACGAGTGGGCTAATCCGATTGTTCCGGTTCTCAAGGGCGATGGCACGGTCAGAATTTGTGGGGACTATAAAGTAACGATTAACCGTTTTTCGCTACAGGACCAGTACCCACTACCCAAGGCAGACGACCTATTTGCGACCCTGGCTGGAGGAAAGACGTTCATCAGGTTGGACCTGACCTCGGCCTACATGACGCAGGAGCTGGCGGAATCTTCGAAAGGCCTCACCTGCATCAACACGCACAAAGGTCAGTTCATCTACAACAGATGCCCATTTGGGATTCGTTCGGCCGCAGCAATTTTCAACGGAACATGGAGAGCCTGCTAAAGTCGGTTCCACGCACCATGGTTTTCAGGTCGGGACACCATCGAACACTTGCAGAACCTGGAAGAGGTTCTAAGTCGGCTAGATCGCGTGGGACTCAGGTTGAAACGCTCGAAGTGTGTTTTCCTGGCACCAGAGGTCGAGTTCTTAGGAAGAAGAATCGGAGCAGATGGCATCAGACCCACCGACGCCAAGACGGAGGCCATCAAGAACGCACCGAGACCATGGAGCTGCAGTCGTTCCTGGGACTCTTCAACTATTTTGGTAGTTTCCTACCCGGGTTAAGCACCCTGCTAGAACTCCTACATGTGCTATTGCGCAAAGGAGATGACTGGTTATGGGAGAAATCACAAGAGGCTGCGTTTGAAAAAGCCAGAAATCTCAAACTGCTTGTTCTATATAACCCATGTAAACGATTAGTGCTAGCTTGTGATGGTCGTCATACGGGATCAGGTGTGTGTTACAACAAGCTAATGAATCGGGAACATTGCAACCGGTCGCCTATGCATCCAGGAGTCTGGCCGAAAGGGCCAACAGCATGATTGAAAAAGAAGCTCTGGCGTGTGTTTACGGGGTGAAAAAAATGCACCAGTATCTGTTTGGTCTCAAGTTTGAGCTAGAAAATGACCATAAGCCGCTTCTACCGCTATTCTCAGAGCAAAGGGATTAACACCAATGCATCTGCCCGCATCCAAAGATGGGCGCTCACGCTTTCGGCATACAACTATGTAATCCGCCACAGACCAGGCACAGAGAACTGCGCTGATGCTCTCAGTCGGCTACCATTGCCCACCACCGGGGTGGAAATGGTACAGTCTGCAGATTTGCTCTTGGTGATGGATGCATTCAAAAACAAAAAGTCACCTGTTACGGCCCGCCAGATCAGGAGCTGGACCAGCCAGGATCCTTTACTGTCCCTGGTAAAAAACTGTGTCCTCCATGGGAGCTGGTCCAGTGTCCCAGCGGAGATGCAGGAAGAGATCAAGCGTTGCAGAGGCGTAAAGACGAAATGTCCTTATAGGCGGACTGTCTTTTGTGGGGTAATCGCGAGGTTTTGCCTAAGAAAGGCAGGGAAACGTTCATACGCGACCGACACAGTACCCACCCAGGCATAGTAAAGATGAAAGCTATAGCCAGATCCCATGTGTGGTGGCCCAGCATCGACTCAGACTTAGGGTCATGCGTGCACCAGTGCAACACTTGCTCTCAACTGGGCAATGCACCCAGAGAGGCACCACTAAGTTTGTGGTCATGGTCCTCCAAACCATGGTCTAGGATCCACGTTGACTTTGCGGGCCCATTTCTAGGCAAAATGTTCTTGGTTGTTGTGGATGCTTATTCAAAATGGATTGAATGTGTGATAATGTCTGTAAGCACATTCACCGCCACCATCAAAAGCCTACGAACCGTGTTTGCCACACACGGCCTGCCTGATGTCCTTGTCAGCAACAATGGGCCGTATTTCACCAGTGCTGAATTCAAGGAATTCATGACCCGCAATAGGATCAAACACGTCACATCTGCCCCGTTCAAGCCCGCATCCAACGGCCAGGCAGAACAGGCAGTTCAGACCATCAAGCAAAGCTTGAAACGTGTGTCGGAAGGCTCCCTGCAGACCCGCCTGTCCCGAGTCCTGCTCAGCTACTGCACCAGACCCCACTCGCTCACTGGGGTTCCCCCAGCCGAGCTGCTCATGAAAAGGGTGCTCAAAACAAGGCTCTCTCCAGTCCACCCTGATCTCAATGATCACGTCGAGGGCAGGCGGCATCAACAAAGCATGTACCATGATCGCGCAAACTTGTCACGCGACATTGAAGTCAATGACCCTGTATTTGTACTCAACTATGGACATGGTCCCAAATGGCTTTCTGACACCATCATAGCCAAAGAAGGAAGTAGGGTGTTTCAGGTCAAATTGGCCAATGGACTAACGTGAAGAAAGCATTTGGACCAAACCAAATTGCGGTTCACAAACAGCCACGAGCAACATGAAGAGGACACCACCAACTTCGACCCTCCAACACACACACAAGTGGCAACCGACATCACGGTTGAACATGAAACTGAACTCACCATCCCCAGCAGCCCAGCAAGGCCAGCTGCACAGCAGCCCAACGAAGAACCAACAGACTCACCTACACCTGCATTTGTACCGAGACGATCGACAAGGGAGCAAAAAGCTCCAGATCATCTCACCCTGTAAATAAGTGTACTATTGACTTTGGAAGGGAGTGATGTTATGTATGTAACACTTGGCAACCTGTATCACACCACCACAAGAGGGTCTACCTGTTGGAGTTCCAGGGGATCCCAGCATCCCTTGGGAGCACTGTATATAAGCAGGCCCCGCATGCTGTACCAGCACTCTGGAGTTTAATTAAAGGAGCTAAGGTCACACTTACTCATTGCATACAGTACTCAGTTGTATCCTTTATTATGAGCATGTCACTCTGTATCTAACCCGTGCTGTACCTGCCCTGGGAGTGTTTGATAGGACAGTGTAGAGGGAGCTTTACTCTGTATCTAACCCGTGCTGTACCTGCTCTGGGAGTGTTTGATGGGACAGTGTAGAGGGAGCTTTACTCTGTATCTAACCCGTGCTGTACCTGCTCTGGGAGTGTTTGATGGGACAGTGTAGAGGGAGCTTTACTCTGTATCTAACCCGTGCTGTACCTGCTCTGGGAGTGTTTGATAGGACAGTGTAGAGGGAGCTTTACTCTATCTAACCCGTGCTGTATCTGCTCTGGGAGTGTTTGATGGGAGAGTGTAGAGGGAACTTTACTCTGTATCTAAGCCCGTGCTGTACCTGCCCTGGGAGTGTTTGATGGGAGAGTGTAGAGGGAGCTTTACTCTGTATCTAACCCCGTGCTGTACCTGCCCTGGGAGTGTTTGATGGGAGAGTGTAGAGGGAGCTTTACTCTGTATCTAACCCCGTGCTGTACCTGCCCTGGGAGAGTTGGATGGGACAGTGTAGAGGGAGCTTTACTCTCTGTTTAAACCAAATGATCGCAAAGATAGAAAAAGTTTCACTAAAATTGCGTTCTCTCTCAGAAACATCTGAACCAGTTTGGCGTGAAGTTATATAGGCTCATGTGTCAGTCAGTGCGTGCACAGCAAGATCCACAAAGCACAGTGAGGGGAATGATCAGTCCGTCTGCCCGTTGGTCAGGACATCAGGAGACGCTCTTGCTTGTTTCACTTAGTGCTACGGGATCTATAGTATCCACCTGCCGCAGGTATATGGCGGCCTCGATTTGCAGATAGCAGCCTCCGCCCACGGTCCAGGGCACCCTCAGTCCTGCATCGGAGCGAGTGTCAGCGTAGAATCCATGCTCAAGTCCTTGGGACTGGGGCTCGACCCCCCCCAACCAGCCGTGGCTCAGTGGGAGTTACTGTGGACTCTGAGTCAGGAGGTCGTGGGTTCCCGTCTCACTCCCTCACTTGGTGCTGAGGGAGCTGTCGGAGGTGCCATCTTTCGCATGAACTTTTAAATGGAGGCCCTGACTGCCCACTGAGGTGGATGTAAAAGATCCCGCGGCACTAGTCAGAAGCAGAGAAGTTCTCCCCGGTGTCCTGGCCGATATGTCAGAGGCACTAGTGTCAACCAACATCACTAAGAAAACAGATTACCCAGTCAGTATCTGATTACTGTTTGTGGGAGCTTGCTGTGCGCAGATTGGCTGCCGCGTTTCCTACATTACAGCAGTGACTAACCTACATTAAGTGCCTCATTGCCTGAAGTGCTTTTGGACATCCTGAGGTTGTGAAAGGTGCTATATAAATGCAAGTCTTTCTTCTGACCTGGAGGCAAGAATTCCGCCAAGCTGGCCCGAGGGCAAAGTATTGGAGCATGTGAAACCACGGGGGAATCAAGCTGAACCAGAGTGGACACTGTTATATATGTGGACTTGTATATACTCTGTACAGCCACCAGAGGGCTCATCCCCTGGAGTTCCAAGGGATCCCATAATCCCTTGGGAGCACAGATATTTAAAGAGACTTCACAGGTTGGAGAGGCACTCTGGAGACCTGCAATAAAAGACTACGGTCACACTTTATTTTGAGCTCACAGTGTTCAGTCTGACTCTTTCTCCCTACACAACAACTGGTGATGAGATACAGATAGCGAACCCAAAGATGCAGAGAACAGTGGGCATCCTGGAGAAATTTTCTGAGGGAGATGATTGGGAAACCTTTGTGGAGCGACTCGACCAATACTTCGTGGCCAATGAACTAGATGGGGAAGAGAGTGCTGCCAAACGAAGGGCGTACCTCCTCACCGTCTGTGGGGCACCAACGTATGGCCTTATGAAGAATCTGCTCATTCCAGCAAAACCCACGGAGAAATCGTACGACGATTTGTGCACACTGGTCCAAGAGCATTTGAACCTGAAGGAAAGCGTTCTGATGGCGAGGTACCGGTTCTACACCTACAACAGGTCTGAAGGTCAGGAAGTGGCGAGTTATGTCGTCGAGCTAAGGCGCCTTGCAGGACATTGGGAATTTGAAGGACATTTGGAGCACATGCTCAGAGACTTTTTCGTACTTGGCATTGGCCACAAAACCATACTTCGCAAACTTTTGACTGTAGAGACCCCAACCTTGAGTAAAGCCATAGCGATAGCCCGGCGTTCATTGCCACCAGTGACAATACGAAGCAAATCTCTCAGCACACAAATGCTGCTACAAGTACTGTGAACAAGGTGATGTTGTTTTCGAATCGTAACGTACAGAGCAGGTCACACATACCTGCAGCTGCACATCCGCAGATGACTCAGAATCCACCATCAAGGGTGATGAATGCAAGGCCATTAACACCTTGTTGGCGCTGCGGGGGTGATCATCGTTTCCATTCATGCCGATTCAAAGAGTACGTTTGCAAGGGCTGTGGAACAATGGGACACCTCCAATGAGTGTGCAAGTGAGCTGCTAAGCCTGTTAAACCTGCAAACTACATGTTGCAGAGGAGGACAGATCCACGGAGGATCACGAAGAACCAGAGCTTCAGCTAGAGGAGGCAGAGGTACATGGGGTGCACACATTCACCACGAATTGTCCCCCGATAATGCTGAATGTTGAACTAAATGGACTCCCGGTGTCAATGGAGCTGGACACGGGCGCGAGCCAGTCCATCATGGGCAAAAAGACTTTCGAAAGATTGTGGTGCAACAAGGCCTGAAGGCCAGTCTTAACTCCAGTTCGCACAAAACTAAGAACTTACACGAAATAACTGATTCCTGTAATCAGCAGTGCTATGGTAAAGGTCTCCTACGATGGAGCGGTGCACAAGCTACCACTCTGGGTGGTACCGGGCGATGGTCCCACACTGCTTGGCAGGAGCTGGCTGGGAAAGATACGCTGGAACTGGGACGACGTCCGAGCGCTCTCGTCTGCTGACGACACTTTGTGTGCCCGGGTCTTAAACAAATTTCTTTCGTTGTCAGGCATCGGGAAATTCCAAGAAGCAAAAGTGCAGATCCGCCTAATTCCGGGGGCGCGACCCATCCATCACAAGGCGAGAACAGTATCGTACATGATGAGAGAAAGGGTAGAGATCGAGCTAGACCAGCTGCAACAAGAGGGCATTATTTCACCGATCGAGTTCAGCGAGTGGGCCAGTCCTATTGTCCCAGTCCTCAAGGGAGACGGCACCGTCAGAATCTGTGGCGATTACAAAGTAACTATCAATCGTTTCTCCCTGCAGGACCAATACCCACTACCAAAGACCGACGACCTCTTTGCAACGCTGGAGGGAGGAAAGACGTTCACAAAGCTGGATCTGACTTCAGCCTACATGACACAGGAACTGGAGGAATCATCGAAGGCCCTCACCTGCATCAACACGCACAAGGGTCTTTTTGTTTATAACAGATGTCCATTTGGAATCCGATCAGCGGCGGCGATATTCCAGAGAAACATGGAGAGTTTACTGAAGTCGATCCTGCACACCGTGGTCTTCCAGGACGACATCTTGGTCACAGGTCGGAACACAGTCGAGCATCTGCAGAACCTGGAGGAGGTTCTTAGTCGACTCAACCGCGTGGGGCTCAGGTTAAAACACTCGAAGTGCGTTTTCCTGGTGCCTGAAGTGGAGTTCTTGGAAAGGAGGATTGCGGCGGACGGCATCAGGCCCACGAATGCGAAGACGGAGGCAATCGAGATCGCACCAAGGCCACAGAACGTGACGGAGCTGTGGTCGTTTCTGGGACTCTTGAACTACTTTGGTAACTTCTTACCGGGTCTCAGCACACTGCTAGGATTAGTACATGTCTTAGTACGAAAAGGGGGCGAATGGGTTTGGGGCAAAAGCCAAGAAAATGCCTTTGTAAAAGCGAAAAAATTGTTATGCTCAAACAAATTGCTTGTGTTGTATGATTCATGTAAGCGTTTGGTACTAGCATGTGATGCGTCGTCATACGGTGTCGGGTGTGTATTGCAACAAGCTAATGATTTCGGGAAACTGCAACCGGTTGCGTATGGAGTCTGTCTAAGGCTGAGAGAGCCTATAGCATGATTGAAAAAGAACTGTTAGAGTCTATGGGGTAAAGAAAATGCATCAATACCTGTTTGTGCTAAAATTCGAATTGGAAACTGACCATAAGCCACTTATATCTCTGTTTTCCGAGAGCAAAGGGATAAATACCAATGCATCGGCCCGCATCCAGAGATGGGCGCTCACGTTGTCCGCATACAATTACACCATCCACCACAGGCCAGGCACAGAAAACTGCGCTGATGCTCTCGGTAGGCTGCCATTGCCCACCTCGGGGGTGGAAATGGCACAGCCCGCAGATCTTACCATGGCTATGGAAGCATTTGAGAGTGAGCAATCACCCATTACTGCCCGGCAGATCAAAACCTGGACAAGCCAGGACCCCTTATTATCTCTAGTCAAAAGCTGTGTGCTTCACGGGAGCTGGTCCAGTGTCCCAGTGGAAATGCAGGAAGAGATAAAGCCGTTCCAGCGGCACAAAGATGAAATGTCTATAAAGGCAGACTGCCTTCTGTGGGGCAATCGAGTAGTGGTCCCCAAGAAGGGCAGAGACACCTTCATCAATGACCTCCACAGTACCCACCCAGGCATCGTAATGATGAAAGCGATAGCCAGATCCCACGTGTGGTGGCCCAGTATCGATGCGGACTTAGAGTCCTGCGTTCACAGATGTAATACATGCTCGCAGTTAAGCAATGTACCCAGGGAGGCGCCGCTAAGTTTATGGTCCTGGCCCTCCAAACCGTGGTCTAGGGTACACGTCGACTATGCAGGCCCGTTCTTGGATAAAATGTTCCTGTGGTTGTAGACGCGTACTCCAAGTGGATTGATTGTGAGATAATGTCGGCAAGCATGTCCGCTGCCACCACTGAAAGCCTGCGGGCCATGTTTGCCACACACGGCTTACCCGATGTCCTGGTGAGCGACAACGGGCCATGTTTTACCAGTGCTGAGTTCAAAGAATTCATGACCCGTAACGGGATCAAACATGTCACATCTGCCCCGTTTAAACCAGCATCCAATGGTCAGGCAGAGCGAGCAGTGCAAACCATCAAGCAAGGCTTGAAGAGGGTAACTGAAGGCTCACCTATCCCGAGTCCTGCTTAGCTACCTCACGAGACCCCACTCACTCACTGGGATCCCACCTGCTGAACTGCTCATGAAAAGAGCACTAAAGACAAGGCTCTCGTTAGTTCACCCTGATCTACCTGAACAGGGAGAGAGCAGGCGGCTTCAACAAAGTGCATACTTTGATAGCGCAAATGTGTCACGCGAGATTGAAATCAATGATCCTATATTTGTTTTAAATTATGGACAAGGTCCCAAGTGGCTTCCTGGCACTGTCGTGGCCAAAGAGGGAAGCAGGGTGTTTCAGGTCAAACTTTCTAATGGACTCATTCACCGGAAACACTTGGACCAAATCAAACTCAGATTCACGGACTATCCTGAGCAACCCATTTTGGACCCTACCTTTTTTGATCCCCCAACACACCAGTGGCAACCGGCACCACGGTTGACCCATCATCTACAGCAGCCCTGCAGGGCCCAACACACCAGGCAGCCCAGCAAGGCCAGCTGCACAGCAGCCCAGCGAGGGCCCAACAAATGATTCAACAACACCAGCTTTCACACCGAGACGATCAACCAGGGCAAGAAGGGCCCCAGATCGACTCACATTGTAAATAGTTACACTGTTGGCTTTGGGGGGAGTGTTGTTATATATGTATACTTGTATTTACTCTGTACCGCCACCAGAGGGCTCATCCCCTAGAGTCCCAAGGGATCCCATAATCCCTTGGGAGCAGAGGTATTTAAGGAGGCTTCACAGGTTGGAGAGGCACTCTGGAGACCTGCAATAAAAGACTAAGGTCACACTTTACTTTGAGCTCACGGTATTCAGTCTGACTCTTTCTCCATACACAACAGACACGGTCCGGGGGGGGGGAATGTGTCGAGGAAGGAGCTTGGTGTGTGAGCAGAGAGCCCCCTTCCAAGCAGTGTTAGCTGTGGCTAGGTGGGCAGCACACTCGCCTCTGAGTCAGAAGGTTGTGGGATTCAAGAGCCACTCCAGGGCCTTGAAGCACATAAATCCAGGCTGACACTCCAGTGTGGTACTGAGGGAGCGCTGCACTGTCGGAGGTGCTGTCTTTCGGGTGAGACGTTAAACCAAGGCCCTGTCTGGTCTTTCAAGTGGACTTAAAAGATCCCATGGCACTATTTTGAAGAAGAGCAGGGGAGTTCTCCCTGGTGGCCTGGCCAATATTTATCCCTCAATCAACATAACAAAAACAGATTATCTGCTCATTATCACATTGCTGTGTGTGGGAGCTTGCTGTGCACAAATTGCATGCTGCGTTTCCCACATTACAACAGTGACTTCACTCCAAAAGTACTTCATTGGCCGTGAAGCGCTTTGAGACATCTGGTGGTTGTGAAAGGTGCTATATAAATGCAAGCCTTGCTTTTCGATGAAGATGCAGCAATCGCCCAGTGTCAGTGCTGACATTCACAGCTGCCTGTGTCTTGCTCTTGACTGATTTCTGCACTATTTTTATGCCTTGTTTTTCTTCAACTGATCTGAGGTCACAACCACACAGTGCAATCTCAATCTGGTTAAAAATATAATTCAACTTCCAAGAAGGCATGGTTCCCACAGACCACAGGGTGTGGCCCAGAGATGATAAAAGAGACAGAGAGCCGGACATTGCTTTTTACTGAAGACAAACTACTGACTCGGAGCTTTCTGCCCTTCGAAAGCCAGCTCAGCTGACCCGTGGGCCGGGCACCAACCCCGCCCAGAGGATGGGCTGAAAATCTCCGTAGGCAGAACCAGGGCCTAAGTGAAGCGTGTCAGAGCTGCCCAGCTCAAAGGCCACGATTCCTGGCCCACTGCACAATGGGAGGTGAGGCTCACACTGAGAGGGTGATTGAGGCGGGATCCCACCATCCATTGTGCCGTGGCCTATGTTGGAGTCTGTGTTACCCGTCACAGGCTGGGTTTACCACACAAGCGCCTCTTCACTCGCACTCTCGTGTTCCAACAGGCGCATCAATCCTCAATGCAACAGAAGCCGGCTGGCACTCGGTAACATCGGCAAATGGGCCGGTGGGAGCGAGGCAGAATGGTCGCAGAGTGCCAGCTTCCTGTACAGCCCGGTGGAGCAGAGGAACATCAGAAATAGGAGCAGGAGTAGACCGTTTGGCCCCTCGAGCCTGCTCCGTCATTCAATGAGATCATGGCTGATCATCGACCTCAACTCCACTTTCTCGTCCAATCTCCATATCCCCCGATTCCCCTCGACTCCAAAAATCTATCGATCTCAGCCTTGAATATATTCAGAGACTGAGCCTGCACAGCCCCCTGGGGCAGAGAATTCCAAAGATTCACCACCCTCTGAGTGAAGAAATTCCTCCTCATCTCAGACCTAGCGGAGCCTCTGCCTGCACCCCACCCCCTCCCACCCCCCACACAAGGTCATCGGTGTGAAGGCTGTGTCCATGGCCTAGTTCTTAGGCCCTCAGTCAGGATCTGTGGACTATCATCATCAGACCCAGACCCGGGCCTGGTCCACACCCCGAGAGAGGGACAGACCTGGGCTTGGACCTGGCCACACCCTGAGGGCAAGATCACTCTGGTCCTGTCCTCCCCCAGTACCCACCCATGCATGAGGGGCCATGGGTCAGTAATCAGAAGTGGGACCCCTCCCACCCCGCCCCCCTTCCCCCCGGAACTGAGTGTATCTCTGCCCCTCCCCCCCCCCCCCCCCAGGACTGAGTGTAGCTCTGCCCCTCCCCCCCCCACCCCAGGACTGAGTGTATCTCTGCCCATCCCCCCCTTCCCCCGGGACTGAGTGTAGCTCTGCCCCTCCCCCCCCCCCCCCCCCCCCAGGACTGAGTGTAGCTCTGCCCCTCCCCCCCCACCCCAGGACTGAGTGTAGCTCTGCCCCCCCTCCCCCCCCCCGGACTGAGTGTATCTCTGCCCCTCCCCCCCCCCAGGACTGAGTGTAGCTCTGCCCCCCCTCCCCCCCCCAGGACTGAGTGTATCTCTGCCCCTCCCCCCTCCCCCCGGGACTGAGTGGAGCTCTGCCCCTCCCCCCCCCCCAGGACTGAGTGTAGCTCTGCCCCTCCCCCCCCACCCCAGGACTGAGTGTAGCTCTGCCCCCCCTCCCCCCCCCCAGGACTGAGTGTATCTCTGCCCCTCCCCCTCTCCCAGGGCTGAGTGTATCTCTGCCCCCCCTCACCCCGGAACTGAGTGTATCTCTGCCCCCCCTCCCCCCGGAACTGAGTGTAGCTCTGCCCCTCCCCGCCCCCCAGGACTGAGTGTAGCTCTGCCCCTCCCCCCCCACCCCAGGACTGAGTGTATCTCTGCCCCTCCCCCCCCACCCCAGGACTGAGTGTATCTCTGCCCCTCCCCCCCTCCCCCCGGGACTGAGTGTAGTTCTGCCCCTCCCCCCCACCCCAGGACTGAGTGTATCTCTGCCCCTCCCCCCCTCCCCCCGGGACTGAGTGTAGCTCTGCCCTCCCCCCCCCCCCCCACCCCAGGACTGAGTGTATCTCTGCCCCTCCCCCCCCCCCCAGGACTGAGTGTAGCTCTGCCCCTCCCCCCTCCACCCCAGGACTGAGTGTATCTCTGCCCCTCCCCCCCCCCCAGGACTGAGTGTAGCTCTGCCCTTCCCCCCCCCCCCCCAGGACTGAGTGTAGCTCTGCCCATCCCCCGCCCCCCCCCCCCAGGACTGAGTGTAGCTCTGCCCCTCCCCCCCCCACCCCAGGACTGAGTGTATCTCTGCCCCTCCCCCCCTTCCCCCGGGACTGAGTGTAGCTCTGCCCCTCCCCTCCCCCCTCACCCCAGGACTGAGTGTAGCTCTGCCCCCCCTCCCCCCCCCCAGGACTGAGTGTATCTCTGCCCCTCCCCCCCCCCAGGACTGAGTGTAGCTCTGCCCCCCCTCCCCCCCCCCAGGACTGAGTGTATCTCTGCCCCTCCCCCCTCCCCCCGGGACTGAGTGGAGCTCTGCCCCTCCCCCCCCCCAGGACTGAGTGTAGCTCTGCCCCTCCCCCCCCACCCCAGGACTGAGTGTAGCTCTGCCCCCCCTCCCCCCCCCCAGGACTGAGTGTATCTCTGCCCCTCCCCCTCTCCCAGGGCTGAGTGTATCTCTGCCCCCCCTCCCCCCGGAACTGAGTGTATCTCTGCCCCCCCTCCCCCCGGAACTGAGTGTAGCTCTGCCCCTCCCCCTCCCCCAGGACTGAGTGTAGCTCTGCCCCTCCCCCCCTCCCCCCGGGACTGAGTGTATCTCTGCCCCTCCCCCCCCCCCAGGACTGAGTGTAGCTCTGCCCCTCCCCGCCCCCCAGGACTGAGTGTAGCTCTGCCCCTCCCCCCCCACCCCAGGACTGAGTGTATCTCTGCCCCTCCCCCCCCACCCCAGGACTGAGTGTATCTCTGCCCCTCCCCCCCCACCCCAGGACTGAGTGTATCTCTGCCCCTCCCCCCCTCCCCCCGGGACTGAGTGTAGTTCTGCCCCTCCCCCCCACCCCAGGACTGAGTGTATCTCTGCCCCTCCCCCCTCCCCCCGGGACTGAGTGTAGCTCTGCCCTCCCCCCCCCCCCCACCCCAGGACTGAGTGTATCTCTGCCCCTCCCCCCCCCCCCCCAGGACTGAGTGTAGCTCTGCCCCTCCCCCCCCCCACCCCAGGACTGAGTGTATCTCTGCCCCTCCCCCCCCCCAGGACTGAGTGTAGCTCTGCCCTTCCCCCCCCCCCCAGGACTGAGTGTAGCTCTGCCCATCCCCCGCCCCCCCCCCCAGGACTGAGTGTAGCTCTGCCCCTCCCCCCCCCCCCCCAGGACTGAGTGTAGCTCTGCCCCTCCCCCACCCCCCACCCCAGGACTGAGTGTAGCTCTGCCCCCCCCCAGGACTGAGTGTAGCTCTGCCCCTCCCCCCCCCCCCCCAGGACTGAGTGTAGCTCTGCCCCCCCCCCAGGACTGAGTGTAGCTCTGCCCCTCCCCCCCCCCAGGACTGAGTGTAGCTCTGCCCCCCCCCCCCAGGACTGAGTGTAGCTCTGCCCCTCCCCCCCCCCCCCCCAGGACTGAGTGTAGCTCTGCCCCTCCCCCCCCCCAGGACTGAGTGTAGCTCTGCCCCCCCGCACCCCCAGGACTGAGTGTAGCTCTGCCCCCCACCACCCCCCCCCCCCCCGCCCCAGGACTGAGTGTAGCTCTGCCCCTCCCCCCACCACCCCAGGACTGAGTGTAGCTCTGCCCCTCCCCCCCCCACCCCAGGACTGAGTGTAGCTCTGCCCCTCCCCCCCCCCACCCCAGGACTGAGTGTAGCTCTGCCCCTCCCCCCCCCCCAGGACTGAGTGTAGCTCTGCCCCTCCCCCCCCCCCAGGACTGAGTGTAGCTCTGCCCCTTCCCCCCCCCCCCAGGACTGAGTGTATCTCTGCCCCTCCCCCCCCAGGACTGAGTGTAGCTCTGCCCTTCCCCCCCCCCCCCCCCAGGACTGAGTGTATCTCTGCCCCCCCCCCCAGGACTGAGTGTAGCTCTGCCCCCCCCCCACCCCCGGGACTGAGTGTAGCTCTGCCCCTCACCCCCCCACCCCAGGACTGAGTGTAGCTATGCCCCTCCCCCCCCCAGGACTGAGTGTAGCTCTGCCCCCCCCCCCAGGACTGAGTGTAGCTCTGCCCCTCCCCCCCCCCAGGACTGAGTGCAGCTCTGCCCCTCCCCCCCCCCCCCAGGACTGAGTGTAGCTATGCCCCTCCCCCCCCCGGGACTGAGTGTAGCTCTGCCCCTCCCCCCCCCTCCAGGACTGAGTGTAGCTCTGCCCCTCCCCCCCCCCCCCCCAGGACTGAGTGCAGCTCTGCCCCCCCACCCCCAGGACTGAGTGTAGCTCTGCCCCCCCACCCCCAGGACTGAGTGTAGCTCTGCCCCTCCCCAACCCCAGGACTGAGTGTAGCTCTGCCCCTCCCCCCCCCCCCCCAGGACTGAGTGTATCTCTGACTCCTCCCCCCCAGGACTGAGTATATCTCTGACCCCTTCCCCCCCCCCCCCAGGACTGAGTGTAGCTCTGCCCCTCCCCCCTCCCCCAGGACTGAGTGTATCTCTGACTCCTCCCCCCCAGGACTGAGTATATCTCTGACCCCTTCCCCCCCCCCCCCCCCGGGACTGAGTGTAGCTCTGCCCCTTCCCCCCCCCGGGTACTGAGTGTAGCTCTGACTGCACCCCTCCCCGCAGTGGGCACGCTGGGTCAGCACAGACTGTGGGTCAATCCTGGGCCCTGTGGGCACTGTGAGGCTGAGCCAGTCAGTGGACAGCACGTTTATCAAACCAGTCTCGGGGGGAACTGACTCTCTCCGCAGTTTAATCCAAGTTCACAAACCTTCAACTAGTGATTGTGTCACCCCCCCAGTTACCGGCAAGTTCCGGCAACCACACTTTGTAGAGGGACGTGATCGGAGCCCAGGGGAGGCGTGAGTTCGGGGCCTAGTACGCACACATATCGCAGTGTGGGCTGGCCCAAAGGGGCAGCATTGACCAGCCCACACTGTGTGATATGTGTGCGCACTAGGTCCGTGCAGCAGAGCAGGTCTCCAGTCGTCCTGGTTAACCCTTGCCACTGGACCAAGACCTCGCTCTGTCAAGTCCGTGTGGTGGCTGGTGTGCAACGGTCACCACAGGTTAAAAAATCCACACACAGGCATCTTCCACCCTTCAGGATGTAGTTCAGGATCTGGAATGTTAGGTCCTTCATTGAAACACCTGTGAACTTTTTGGCGTGGAGACGGGTCACCCTCGATTCGAGGGACTGCCTCCGATGATGGGACCTGATTGTCCAACACACTACTTTCAATCAGGGCAATCACCGTGTCAGTGGCAGCCAATGAGGGCACTCCCTCTGTATCTGGCAGACTCCCCACACTGGGCACTGCCCCCACCACTGGCACACCATGGAATCCCCCGGCACTGCTGAGGGACTACAGCCATTCCAGCTCACCGTACAGCCACATAATATACCTGTCGCTATCATCTCTCATAGCAGTAGTGAAAGGCCCCTTTAACACTCTCGGCCCCTTCCTGTTTGCTGTTTGCTCTGCACTGTGAGCAGCTCCCAGCCTGGGTAGTAATTGGCGCTCTCCCACTGACCTCAGGACCTGTGGTCTCAGGCCCCGCGGGGAAGGTCAGTCAGAGTATCGGCTCCTCATCACTGTCTCTTGTCTCTTACTGAAAAGGTGCATGTGAGACACCGGGTGCAGACAGAATCGGGCCCAACCTTGATGCCCTCCACAGTTGAAGAGCTTACCTACACTCACTGCCAAGGTTCACACACAGAGTCGCCTACTCTGGTCGGATACAGTCCTGGTTTCATCACATGATCTCTCACCTTCAACCACCCTGCCCCCACCCCCCACCCCCACACCCACCCCGACACCCCCCCACACCCCCACACCCCCACACTCACCCCGACACCCCCACATCCACCCCGACACTCACCCACACTCACCCATCCCACCCCCCCACACCCACCTCCCCACCCCCCACACTCACCCCACACCCCCACACTCACCCCCCATCCACCCACACTCACCCCTCCCACCCCCCACATCCACACACTCACCTCCCAGCCCCCCACACTCACTCCCCCACCCCCACACTCACCCCCACCCCACACTCACCCCCCACACACCCACCCCCACACTCCCACCCCCCCACACCTCCACGCTCACTCCTCCACCCCCCCACCCCCACATGCACATCCCCACACTCCCCCACCCCCCCACACCCCCCACCATTGGCCACCCATCATGTCCATCCTTTGAATATTGAGGGATTGAGGGATTTTACTGAATGGCGGAGCAGGCTCGAGGGACCGTATGACCTACTCCTGATCTTAATTCTTATTCTTGCGAAGTTCCAAATTCCCAAGCGATGTGACCAGAATCTTTCCTCCTCGATTGGACGAGTCATTGCTGTCAGTCAAACAGCCATTTTTCCCATCGCCAATATTTTTACAACTAATACATTTTCAAGGAAAGTGAAAACAACATACAGTTTATTTTAATGCCCCCTCGGATGTTCCTTCCTGGGTTGCTCCCGGCCATGTCCTGGAGATTAATGGTCAATTCCCGGAGAATCCAGGACAGTCCTGGAGTGTTGGGAACACTACTCACACATGGAATGGTAGAAATGTTCAGCACGGGAGGAGACTATTTCGGCCCATGGTGTCTGCGCTGTGATCAATGCTCACCTGAATGGAGCAATACTCCAGCGTGAGTCATCGCCAGCAGGAGAGAAGAGCGTGAATTATTTGAAAAACAGTGGGCTATCTTTTGAGATTCTGTTTCCAGGGCAGTCTCGGCAAAAGGGACCACAGATCCTAGAATCTACAGTAATATTGGATATTAAGGGAATCACGGGATATGGAGATCGGGCGGGAAAGTGGAGTTGAGGTCGATGATCAGCCGTGATCTTATTAAATGGTGGAGCAGGCTCGAGGGGCCAAATGGCCGACTCCTGCTCCTATTTCTTATGTTCTTATGTTATGTTCTAGCCAATCTTCAACCTGCGCTCTCCTCTCACCAGGATCCTCATCCGGGTGTCAGCAAATGGACCCTTAGATTTCCATCTTTGTAAACATTTTCGCCAATTTTCTCCCCTTGATTTCGGCTCTCATTTCACCTTCTTATGCTAAATAATCTCTAAATTCAGAGTCATGAGTGTAATGTGTGACCCTAGGAGGATGCTCACAGGTTGGTAGAGCTTTTGAGTTGGGAGTGGCTTAGACAGTCACGTGATGTTCACAAGACTCAATAAAACCCCAGCCAGTCGGGTTCAGGGGATCCACAATGAGGCAGGTGGTTGTGAGCCTGGTGGATGAACTGGTAATGTGTCGTGTGATTGTTAAACCTTTGCTAATAAACCAACTAGTTCCTAATAGCAATGTGTTGCTATGAATTCTTCAGCAAAGAACCCATGAAACAGAAACATTACAATGAGTCACTCCTGTAAACGGACCTCGCGCTCTCTATGATGCGGAGTTTACCTTTTCCCGTCCAATATCTCGGTAAACCATAGTGAGACCCACGGATGGTCACAGGAAAGCTTTATGGTGTACACCTGTTACTGGAATGATACACATGGATTATCCTCTCTGACTGGATAAACACACATTTCTCAAAGTTTGACACAGGCTTTAAGCCAGTAGCTGGCATTATTTACATAAGATCAGCTTCTCACAGTGGGATATGTGAGACATCTCGTGATATAAAACAACAATGACACAACTCACTTTCTCCCTCAACAAAGATCTTCAAACCAGAAGTCAACTTGCTGCAGCCACAGTCTTGCTCCCCGACGAAGCTGGCACAGACTTTGAAAAGGCCGTCAGTCCTTTAGCTGTTGGCGATGAGGTTCACACACAAGAGCTTCTGACTGAGGGCCAGCTATGAGCGGACAATTTAATCTCACACGAGGATCACAAATCATCCATCACACAGGTCTCCAACCAATCACGGGCCTTGCCCAATTTTCAAACGCTCTTAGGGATTGCTGTCAATCAAACCACCAGCCCAGGTGGGGCCTATCCTTCGACCAATGACCAGCTGCCCCACAGACAGGGTAGAGGGACCATCAGTGTCCACTCTTGGTACAATTGTTCTCAGGATGTGGAAGGCACTGCACTGGAGCATCAGCCTAGAGTTTTTTTTGCACTCAAGACCTTGGAGTGTGACTCGGACCCACAACCTTCTGACCCAGAGGTGAGTGTGCCACCCACTGAGCCACAGCTGGCACTACGAGCCTAGACAGTTGGGAGTTTAAAAGTAATTGTGTGTGACTTGGAGGAGAGTTCATTCCAGGTGTGGGCACAGAAGGAAGTGGAGTTGGAAGGGGGAAGGGGGAAGGGGAAGGGGACTGCGGGTGGTGAGGGCACGGGGACATAGTCAGAGATGGCCTTGCAGAGAGGCAGGGTGGGATGACTGAGTTGAGGTGGTGGGCGTGAATATGGTGACAGTGGGCCTCCTTGAACCGGTGCAGTCTCTCTGGTGATGGTGGTCCCATGACATTCCCACCTTGCCCCTCTTGGTGGCAGGGCTGGACGTTGGCTTGAGCGAGAACACTGACATTGGTACGCCGATCCTGCCAATTGCTACACGGCAAGCGAGCCCCAGGTGGGCAGAGGAAACGTTACAAGGACACCCTCAAAGCCTCCCTGATAAAGTGCAACATCCCCACTGACACCTGGGAGTCCCTGGCCCAAGACCACCCTAAGTGGAGGAAGTGCGTCCGGGAGGGCGCTGAGCACCTCGAGTCTCATCGTCGAGAGCATGCAGAAAGCAAGCGCAGGCAGCGGAAAGAGCGTGCAGCAAACTAGTCCCACCCTCCCTTACCCTCAACCACTGTCTGTCCCACCTGTGACAGAGACTGTAATTCCTGTTTTGGACTGTTCAGTCACCTGACAACTCACTTTTAGTATGGAAGCGAGTCTTCCTTGACTCCGAGGGATTGCCTAGGAAGAAGAAGGTGCTGTCTCACACATGGTGGGTTACAAGTGGAGAACGTTGCATGGTACAGCACTGACTAAGGACAATAAAGATTGCCTCAACAATGAAAGTCTTTTCCTGTGCCCTGACCTGTTGGCTTTGCCTGTGGGCGTAATGTGCACAGTCAATCCTGGTAACTGCCGGCTTCTGAGAAACTGGGCCAGTTGGCTGTTGTTTTCGGTCGCTGTGAGTTGGTACAAACAACCTTTGGAACCCACACTTGACAGAAGTGCGACTTTATCACTTCCTTCATCAAGATAGCAGCGATAAAGCTGGCATGCACTCACCTGCTCACACTCACATGCTGCTGCACACCGCACAACCTTCTCACAATGCTCAGAAACTCCAGGCCAAAGACAAATCCCAATGACATTCTCACCCGGTATGGGGCGACAGAAAGACGGTTACTTGGAAACCGCGGAACTTTAGCGCAGGATAAAACTGAGGGTTGACAGAAAGACTTGCATTTATATAGCATCTTTCACGACATCCCAAAGCGCTTTACAGCCAATGAAGTGCAGTCACTGTTGCAACACAGTAGCCAATTTGTGCACAGCAAGATCCCACAAACAGCAATGTGATAATGACCAGATAATCTGTTTTCATGATATTGATTGAGGGATAAATATTGGCCAGGACACCGGGGATAACTCCCCTGCTCGTCTTCAAAACAGTGCTGTGGGATCTTTTATGTCCACCTGAGAGAGCAGACGGGGCCTCGGTTTAACATCTCGCCCGAAAAGCGGTACCTCCGACAGTGCGGCACTGTACTGCAGTGGGACTTGAACCCACAACCTTCTGACCCAGAGAGAAGGGCACTGCCCCCTGAGCCGCAGCTGACACACAAACAAAGCAGAAAAGACGAGGTATGTGAATGAGGAATGATTATACTGCCCTAAGGTTAGGTGTGAAAAACATGCAGATAATTGAAGGTAAGACCGAGGGAGGAAGGGGGCAATTATTGCTCTTTGGCGACTGAGGGAGATAATAAGGGTACAGTAGGGTAGTGCTTATGTTACCAGACTAATTGTCCGGAGAATGTGAATTCAAATCCCATCATGTTAGTCAGAAAATTTGAAATCAGTTTTAAACATCTGGAACTAAGAAGCTGCTGTCAGTAAAAGTGACCATGAAGCTGTCAGATTTTATTAAAAAACAACTAGTTTGCTGATGTCCTTTAGGGAAGAAAACTGCCTGATCTTACCCAGGTCTGGCCCATGTGTGACCCTCTGTATTTGACCAACGTAATCGACTCTTCACTGCCCCCCACTGCGGCTGCTGAACTGCGAGTGGCTCAGTTGTGTAAAACCACCAGCGGTTCAAGAAGGAAGCCTCGTACACCACCTTCTCACAGGCACCCAGGGATGGGCAGTAAGGGTTGGCCCACATCCTGGGGGCAGCCCATCGAGGGTCGCACAGCCAGGAAAGATCCCGCCTGATTTTCTGCACATGAGTTGAATTCAAAATGCCATCCTCTCCACCCGATCTCCTTCCCGCTGCTGCCCCCAGTCTTCCAGCTGACTGTTTATTTCATTTAAATGGGTTAGGCAGGACCAAGGGGCACAAATTTAAGTTGTATAAGGCTAGGTCTGGGTTAGATGTCAGGAGGTGGTTCTTTCCCCAGAGAATAGACGACTCAGGAACAAGCTGCCCTCTCATGTGGTGAATGTAGACTCACTGAATTCCTTCAAGCAGAAGCTGTATTTATTTCTAGCTGCAGCGGAGATTACCTCGTACAGAAGGTAGATACTGCAGGGAATTTAATGGCCAGAGTGATCTCCTGGACTAGTTTCGATCGCCTGGATGGGCCAGAGAGGAATTGCCCTGATTTTTTTTTCACAAACTGGCCTGGGTTTTTTACCTGTATTTTGGCCTCTCCCAGGAGATCACATGGTTTGGGTGGGGTGGAGTGTATATGTTGTGATACACAAGGTATCGTAATTGTGTGGGACAGGCTCGATGGGCCAGAGGGTCTTTACCTGTCCGTCATTGTTCGTATTTTTGTAATTATCTAACGCCCAATAAAGGGAAAATTTCCCCAAGAGTTCTACAGCTATGAAGACTTGGGAAAGAACGAAGTGAAATAAGAGGACTTCTGTCGCCCCAGTGATTTCCCTCCCACACCCCCTCGACCCCGGCCATATTTCTAGCCTCGGAGTTGTTATGTATGCAATAAAGGTTCAAACTGAGTACTGTTTAACTAAGCAAGGTACAACCTTGGCTCTGCTTTATTTAGGCCCTAAAGTGCCTGACTCTCAAAATGGCTGGCCTTTTATACCTGAGCAGCACCATGTGCGTCCAACAATCTGGTGGCTACAAACATAATGTACATACATGACAGGTCATGTGTATGCAGGAGGCGGAGCCTCTGCTGGGGAAATCTCTGCAGGAAGACATGGCTGCTGAACTGCCCGATTAATACTTCCTGCATAAGCCGTTGACCAGTGAACCAGAGTGGTTTCAGGCTGTTTAGCGCGGCTCAGTGGTCTCTGAGTCTGAACGGTTGTGGGTTCAAGACCCACTCCAGAGACTGGACTACAAAATCCAGGAGTGCTGCACTGTTGGAGGTGCTGTCTTTCGGATGAGGCGTTAAACCGAGGCCCCATGTGCTCTCAGCTGAATGTAAAAGATCCCAAGGCACTATTTCGAAGAAGAGCAGGGGAGTTATCCCGGGTGTCCTGGGGCCAATATTTATCCTTCAATCAACATAACAAAAACAAATTATCTGCTCATTATCACAGTGCTGTGTGTGGGAGCTTGCTGTGCACAAATTGGCTGCCGCGTTTCCCACATTACAACAGTGACTACACTCCAAAAGTATTTCATTGGCTGTAAAGTGACGTCCGGTGGTCGTGAAAGGCGCTATATAAATCCATGTCTTTTTTTAAGCGCTCTGCATTGTTGCTGATCTGAACTATAGAAGATGTCAAACAAAGTGATAGGTGAATGAGAGAGTACTTTCTGTTGCTAGGGGGGTTGCTAGGTGAGCATGTGCTCATACACCTCAGCAGGAAATAACTGGCTTCTTTTGAAAACGGGAGATGTAGAAATTTAAGCTGTGAGGTAAAATGAAATGCCTGAAGCTTGATAGGTTGGTCACAAAACTTTTACACAGATAGACGATCAGACGTCTGCCTCTGTTGCATTACTCCCCATACAACTCCATCTTCCTGTCAACTAGCCCCTGTTCCTGTCATGTGACTGACCCAACAAATAGATCGACCGACATTCTCACGGCGAGAGAGCTCCAGAAGAGCTGGGTCTCCGCTTGACGCAGGTGGTCGCAATGAGCGATGGGGTCATGAGTTCAGCCCCACGCCAAGGCTTGAAGTAAGTAAGCTCGGACAATATCCCCGTGCAATACTGAGGGAGTGCCGCTCAGTCAGACGTGCTGTCATTCAGATAAGATGTTAAACTGAGGCTCTGGTTAATTAGATGTAAAAGATCTTCTTTGAAGAAGGACAGGGAAGTTTTGCTAGTGCTGTGACCACCGTTCCTTCCTTATCGAGCACCACTGCACCAGACTGCACCAGGGTAGTCAAGGGTTACGGGGAGCGGGCATCCGGGATCAGATCAGCTGTGATCTTATTGAATGGCGGAGCAGGCTCGAGGGGTCAAATGGCCGACTCCTGCTCCTATTTCTTATGTTCTTATAACCTGGTCATTTCATCAATCATCATCGGCAGTCCCGCGAACGAGGATGACTTGCTTCCACACGAGTTCACAGATGTTTCAATGAAGGGCCTGATATTCCAGTCCTGAACTCCAATTGAAGGGTGGAAGATGCCTGTGCGTGGATTTTTTTAACGTGGGGTGACCGTTGCACACCAGCCACCACACGGGCTTGACAGAGCTAGGTCTTGGTCCAGTGGCAAGGATTAACCAGGACGACTGGAGACCTGCTCTGCTGCACGGACCTAGTGCGCACACATATCGCAGTGTGGGCTGGCCCGTGCTGCCCCTGGGTCCTCGCCTCTTCTGGGCTCCATACCCTCATTCGCCCAACATTTACCTCGATACTGTTTGATGTGCGCAAGTTGGCTGCTGCATTTCCCACATTACAACAATGACTACACTCCAAAAGTCCTTCATCGGCTGTAAAGCACTCTGGGACGCCCTGAGGATGTGAAAGGCGCTATACAAAGTTATTTTCTTTCTACGGATTGTAATGCCATGCAAAGTATTGTAAGATGTGACGCCCTTCAACACAACGTGTGCTTATATCTGTTCCGATGATCTCTATTTTCCCTTCCTCTTCCAAAGGCAATGACTCACGCTATGGTACAACGACCAACAATAACATTTATACAGTGCCCTCAGGGGGAGGAATACCTGACAAAAGCGGAGAGAAGGCCGACCGGCCAGAAACCGGGAAGATTAAAGAGGAAAGGGGAAGCAAAGAGCGGGCTTATTAACGGGCTATTGAGAGAGAGGGCCAGGGAGAGGACGCAATAATGAGAGAAGGGGTGTAGTGACTGCAAGATTGGCCTGCGATAAGGGCCAGAGGGAATAGGGCAGGAGCAGGAAGCTGGGCTCAGAGAGGAGGAGGGTGTGAGATGGGGGGGGTTGTGACAGAGGGGTTCACAATATATGACGGAGGGCCACAGACCTGAAACGTTAACTCTCTCTCTCTCTCTCTCCACAGATGCTGCTCGACCCGCTGAGTATTTCCAGCATTTTCTGTTTATATCCGCGGGATTTTGCTTTTATGTTTGGGTCACAATATTTATTTTCTTCAAATATGGAATTTTAAAAATGGAAGGCCATTAACCGGAAACGTTTGATTTGCTACCCTGGCCAATATTTATCCCTCAACCAATAGATTATCTGGTCAGTTATCTCATTGCTGTTTGCGGGATCTTACGGTGCGAACATTGGCTGCCGCGTTCCCACCATCACAACAGCGACTACACTAAAAGTGTTACTGCATCGCCCGTAAGGTCCCTCGCAACGTCCTGAGGTATGAAAGGCGCCATAAAAATGAAAGTTCTTTCATCTTTCCTCTCTCTCCACAGATGTTGCCGGACCTGCTGAGTGTTTTCAACATTCTCTGTTTTTAGTTCATTTTTTCTGCCTCTGTAGTATCTGTATTTTGCTTTTGTTTATTTTCTTCAACCTGATCAGTTGCATCAAGTAGAGATGCAGGGTAGGTGGACGGGTGAAGTCTCAGCTACACCCACACCGAGTCCCGCTCACCCATCACCCCTTGTCCCAACCCACACCGAGTCCCGCTCACCCATCACCCCTTGTCCCAACCCACACCGAGTCCCGCTCACCCATCACCCCCTGTGCTCACTGCCCCGTGTCCCAACTCACACCAAGTCCCGCTCACCCATCACCCCCTGTGCTCACTGACCCTGTCCTAACTCGCACCGAGTCCCGCTCACCCATCACCCCCTGTGCTCACTGCCCCATGTCCTAACTCGCACCAAGTCCCGCTCACCCATCACCCCCTGTGCTCACTGACCCTGTCCTAACTTGCACCGAGTCCCGCTCACCCATCACCCCCTGTGCTCACTGACCCTGTCCTAACTCGCACCAAGTCCCGCTCACCCATCACCCCCTGTGCTCACTGACCCTGTCCTAACCCACACCAAGTCCCGCTCACCCATCACCCCGTGTCCTAACTCGCACCGAGTCCCGCTCACCCATCACCCCCTGTGCTCACCGCCCCGTGTCCTAACTCGCGCCAAGCCCCGCTCACCCATCACCCCCTGTGCTCACTGCCCCGTGTCCTAACTCGCACTAAGTCCCGCTCACCCATCACCCCTGTGCTAACTACCCCGTGTGCTAACTCGCGCCAAGCCCCGTTCACCCATCACCCCCTGTGCTCACTGCCCCGTGTCCTAACTCGCACCGAGTCCCGTTCACCCATCACCCCCTGTGCTCACTGCCCCGTGTCCTAACTCGCACTAAGTCCCGCTCACCCATCACCCCCTGTGCTCACTGCCCCGTGTCCTAACTCGCACTAAGTCCCGCTCACCCATCACCCCCTGTGCTCACTGCCCCGTGTCCTAACTCGCACTAAGTCCCGCTCACCCATCACCCCATGTGCTCACTGCCCCGTGTCCTAACTCGCACTAAGTCCCGCTCACCCGTCACCCCCTGTGCTTGCTGCCCCGTGTCCTAACTCGCGCCAAGTCCCGCTCACCCATCACCCCTGTGCTTGCTGCCCCACATTGGCTCCTAGTCCAGCAACACCTCGATTTTAAAATTCTCATCTTTGTGTTCAAATCCCTCCATGCCCTCGCTCCTCCATATCTCTGTAATCTCCTCCAGCCCCACAACCCTCCGAGATCTCTGCACTCCTCCAATTCTAGCCTCTTGACCACCCCCGGTTTCAATCACCCCACCATTGGTGGCCGTGCCTTCAGCTGCCTGGGCCCCAAGCTCTGGAATTGCTCCCTAAACCTCTCCGCCTCTCTTTTTTCCTTTAAGACGCTCCTTCAAACCTACCTCTGACCACCTGCCGTAATATCTCCTTATGTGGCTCGGTGTCAAATTGTGTTGGAAGATCACTCCTGTGAGGCGCCTTGGGACATTTTACTGCGTTAATGCAAGTTATTGTTGGTTGCGACGTTCTGCTGTGGCAGATACTAAAATAGGCTGTGTGGTTGATAATGAAGAAGAAAGCAGCGGACTGCAGGAAGATATCAATGAACTGGTCAGGTGGGCAGAACAGTGGCAAATGGAATTCAATCCGGAGAAGTATGAGGTAACGCATTTGGGGAGGTCTAACAAGGCAAGGGAATACACATTAAACGGTAGGGCACTGAAAAGTGTAGAGGAACAGAAGGACCTTGGAGTGCAGGTCCACAGATCCCTGAAGGTAGCAGGCCAGGTAGATAAGGTGGTTAGGAAGGTATACAGATACTTGTCTTTATTAGTCGAGGCGTGGAATACAAGAGCAGGGACATTATGCTTGAACTGTATAAAACACTGGTTAGGCCACAGCTGGAGTACTGTGTGCAGTTCTGGTCACCACATTACAGGAAAGATGTGATTGCACTGGAAAGGGTGCAGAGGAGATTTACAAGAATGTTGCCTGGACTGGAGAATTTTGGCTATGAGGAAAGATTGGATAGGCTGGGTCTATTTTCTTTGGAACAGAGGAGGCTGAGGGGAGACCTGATTGAGGTGTATAAAATTATGGAGGCCTGGATAGAGTGGATAGGAAGGACCTGTTTCCCTTGGCAGAGAGGTCAACAACTAGGGGGCATAGATTTAAAGTAATTGGGGGGAGCTTTAGAGGGGATTTGAGGGGAAATGTCTTCACCCAGAGGGTGGTGGGGGTCTGGAACTCACTACCTGAAAGGGTAGTAGAGGCAGAAACCCTCACCACATTTAAAAAGTACTTGGACGTGCTCCTGAAGTGCCGTAACCTACAGGGCTACGGACCCAGAACTGGAATGTGGGATTAGGCTGGGTAGCTCTTGGTCGGCCGGCACGGACACGATGGGCCGGAATGACCTCCTTCCGTGCTGTAAATGTCTCTGATTGTATGATACCCCATGGAGGGCTGGCTTTAAACACCTGCACAATCCGTCAGGGGCAGACACCAGAACACCGCCGGTGAGCTTCAAAGGCCCTTTGACCGGTCCGTGCAGCTTCTGAATCAGACAATGGAAGGGCAGGAGGATCCCCGAGACACAATTTCCCTTTTTGCTTTCTGTAAACATCCTCCACCGTCAGTCACACACAAAGACAGAGAGGAACTGTGCTGTGTCCTTTGAAGCCGCTTTCCCCCTCTCTAATCACACAGATAAATGTACCCGGGAGACACCAGTCGCCCCACTCTCCCACCCCAGCATTGTCTCCTCCGCCCCCAAAACCACTCTCCAAAAAAGAACTTTGCTTAAACTACAAGCCTGCCTGCGGTCCCCGAAATATAAATTTTGTTGTGAAGCAAGGTTGGCAGTGTGACTGCATTGGGAGAGAGCATGGCATCAAACGGCTTTCAGTCCGTGCTTTGATCCGCAGCGGCTGTGTTTGTAAACAACTCAGGCCCAGCCCAGAACCTTCCATCATTGTTTCAGTCGCTAAACCCGGAGGGCCTGACGCCCATTGGCTCCAGCGACAGACGATTGCAACCCCCGTCACAGCTTGTTGTACCAACAGCAACTTACACTTATATAGCCGTGGCTCAGTGGGCAGCACACTCACTTCTGAGTTAGAAGGTTGTAGGTTCAAGTCCCACTCCAGAAACCTAAGCACATAGAAAATCTAGGCTGACACTCCCAGTGCAGCTGAGGGAGTGCCGCACTGTCGGAGGGGCAGTACTGAGGGAGTGCTGCACTGTCGGAGAGGCAGTACTGAGGGAGCGCTGCACTGTCGGAGGGGCAGTACTGAGGGAGAGCCGCACTGTCGGAGGGGCAGTACTGAGGGAGAGCCGCACTGTCGGAGGGGCAGTACTGAGGGAGTGCCGCACTGTCGGAGGGGCAGTACTGAGGGAGCGCCGCACTGTCGGAGGGGCAGTACTGAGGGAGCACTGCACTGTCGGAGGGGCAGTACTGAGGGAGCGCCGCACTGTCGGAGGGGCAGTACTGAGGGAGTGCTGCACTGTCGGAGGGGCCGTACTGAGGGAGCGCCGCACTGTCGGAGGGGCAGTACTGAGGGAGCACTGCACTGTCAGAGGGGAGTACTGAGGGAGCGCCGCACTGTCAGAGGGGCAGTACTGAGGGAGCGCCGCACTGTCAGAGGGGCAGTACTAAGGGAGTGCCGCACTGTCGGAGGGGCAGTACTGAGGGAGTGCCGCACTGTCAGAGGGGCCGTACTGAGGGAGAGCCGCAATGCCGGAGGGGCAGTACTGAGGGAGCGCTGCACTGTCGGAGGGGCAGTACTGAGGGAGTGCCGCACTGTCGGAGGGGCAGTACTGAGGGAGTGCCGCACTGTCAGAGGGGCCGTACTGAGGGAGAGCCGCACTGTCAGAAGGGCAGTACTGAGGGAGCGCTGCACTGTCGGAGGGGCAGTACTGAGGGAGCGCCGCACTGTCGGAGGGGCAGTACTGAGGGAGTGCTGCACTGTCGGAGGGGCCGTACTGAGGGAGCGTCGCACTGTCGGAGGGGCAGTACTGAGGGAGCACCGCACTGTTGGAGGTGCCGTCTTTCAGATGAGATGTTAAACAGTGGAACCGTCTGCTCTCTCAGGTGGATGTAAAAGATCCCATGGCACTATTTTGAAGAAGAGCAGGGGAGTTATCCCCGGTGTCCTGGGCCAATATTTATCCGTCAATCAACATAACAAAAACAGATTATCTGGTCATTATCACATTCCTGTTTGTGGGAGCTTGCTGTGCGCACATTGGTTGCCGCCTTGCCCACATTACAACAGTGACTACACTCCAAAATTAATTGGCTGTAAAGCACTTTGAGACATCTGGTGGTCGTGAAAGGTGCTATATAAATGCACGGCTTTCTTTTCTTTTTAAGGGCAGAGACGGGTGATATTACGACGGTGGAAATGGACAGCCTGAGTGATAGAATGGACAAGAGGTAGGAAGCTCCGTTCATGATTAAATCTGGCACCAAGGTTGTGAACAGACTTGGTCAGACAGTGGCCGGGGAAAGATTGACTCAGTGGAAAGGAATGAAGTTTCTGGCGTGAATGAAGGGCTGGTTTTCGGTCTCCTGCCGCCCCGGTTAGCGCCCCGGTGGGGCAACAATTGGGCCAGAAAGCACTTCCGGGCGGGCGGCCAGCTCCCAGTGCCCCGCCGGGACATTCGGGGCCGGTATCGGTGGAGCGCGGAGCATTACCGCCCAGGAGAGGCAATGCCCCTGGTTACCACTCCGGCTCGATATTCGGCTCCCGCCCAACCCGTAGCACTGCGCAGTGCGCCCCCTGCTGGGATCGTCTGTGGAAGCGGGCGCTCCGAGCTGTAACGGCCACAGTGAGGGACGTAATGTCCACCTCGGGTCAGTGCGATTGTGTATGTTTTGCGATTTATGTTGTGGAGGCGGGAGTTATTTATTGGAATGTTTTGTGTGGGTTCATTTCAGGTTTTATTTTAGCCCCCGAGGCCTCTCTCAGGGCGCTCCAAGGCGTGGTGTGTAACGTCTCCCTCAGCCCTCCACCCCACACTCCGGGCCCAGCTGATGAATTTTGGGGCTGCAGGCGCAAACTATTTGCTGGCACAAAATTTAGCGCTCGGCCTGGATTCGCGACGCAACACAGGAGTGACCGAACTTCCACCCAATGGGTTCGGTCTTCCCGATATTTCATTGTAGGAAATTTCTACTCATCCAGTGCTGGATGTCGGACAAGCCGTCTGATAGTACAGAGGTGGTGGTGGGTACCACAGAGGTGGAGGAGAGGTAGAGCAGGGTATCAGCAGCGTCCATGTGGAAAGTCACATTGTGTCGCTGGATGATGTCACAGAAGGGCAACATATAGAGGGGCAACAGGAGGGGCCAAGGATCAATCCTTGGGCGACACCAGAGGTGGTAGTGCGGGATCGGGAAGAGAAGCCGTTGCAGGTTTCTATGGTTACGGCTGGAAAGATGTTAGCGAAACCAGACGAGTGCAGTCCCAGCCAGCTGGACCATTGGGCAGAGGCGTTGGAGCAGACTTTTGTGGTCACTTGTGTCAAGGGCTGCAGGCAGGTCCAGAAGGACGAGAAGAGATGTGATTGTCGCAGTCAATTCGGATATAACTTGTGCCCTTGGTCAGAGCCAGTTCAGTACTGTGGTGGGGCAGGAGACTGATTGGAGGGATTCAAACAAGGAGTTCTTGGAAAGACGGGGACGGATTTGGGAGGCGACAACACATTCAAGAAGTTTGGAGAAGAAGGGGAGATTGGAGATGGGGCGATAGTTTGCAAGGACGGAGGGAGCAAGGGTTTGTTGGGACTTGGGTTGTCAGCTATCCCATTCTGAGCCCTTGCTGAGCCAGCCGTAGACGATTGCAATCCCATTCAGAGGAAGCTGGCGCTCACCGCAGGCTATGAAGGCTGGAGAGTGCGGGCAGGACGACACACAACGCTGCAGCATGGGTCAACAAGGCATGACAGCAACTATTGCAAGGACTTCCTCCCTGTCTCATCTGGAGCTATAAAACTGGAATGATTCATTCCACTCCAGAGGAGCCCAACGCTCTTCGACTGGTCCTAGGGTGGGCTAAGTGTCTCCTGTACACCATCACACAGCCTCCCGAATTTACAGTCCGCCGATAGCGGCAATTTAATCTACATCCCAGCTGCCAGATCATCAAATTCAAATGATTCTTCGTCCCAAGCATCGTTTGGCATTGCCTACAGAAAGCATGGGAACAGTAACAAATGTAAGTAGTTGGACTGGATTAACGGAACGAGAATGGGGTAAGGATACGACAGATGTGACAGTTTTGGATTCTCCGGGTTCAATTGATGTAAAGTTCCTTGACACCTCCAACCCTCGCCACACCCTCCACTTCCCCGTGTAACAGTGGCCCAACCATTCACCAATCACCATTCACCATTCACCATTCACCAATCACCAATCACCATTCACCAATCACCAATCACCATTCACCAATCACCATTCACCAATCGCCATT
Organism: Pristiophorus japonicus; assembly: GCF_044704955.1. NCBI lineage: Eukaryota > Metazoa > Chordata > Chondrichthyes > Pristiophoridae > Pristiophorus > Pristiophorus japonicus. Next base: position 55,778,459 of record NC_091994.1, on the reverse strand, counting down.
TGCCAATTACCATTCACCATTCACCAATCACCATTCACCAATCACCATTCACCATTCACCAATCACCAATCACCATTCACCAATCACCATTCACCATTCACCATTCACCAATCACCATTCACCAATCACCATTCACCAATCACCATTCACCATTCACCAATCACCAATCACCATTCACCATTCACCAATCACCAATCACCATTCACCAATCACCATTCACCAATCACCAATCACCATTCACCAATCACCATTCACCAATCACCAATCACCATTCACCAATCACCATTCACCATTAGTGGTCTTTGTGGCAGAGAGGATATCGGAGTGGAAACTAACCCCGGGTCAAACAGGATGGCAAAGTGATGGGACTGAGAGCAGGGAGAGGGATAGTGCTGATAGTGGAAATACGTAGCTTGTGGCAGGAGCCGAAGACAATGGCCTGAGTCTTCTCAGTGCTGAGCTGGAAGAAGTTGTGACTCATTCAAGCCTGGATGTTGGCCAAGCAGTTCGACAGCACAGAGGCAGCAAGGGCAGCTGGGATAGAGCTGGGTGTCACCATCGTGTGTGAGGAAGCTGTGCCTGCAGATACTCATCAATGGACAGCATGTAGAGGAGGCAGGAGAGAGGGCCAAGGATCAATCCTTGGGGATACTCCAGAGGTGACAGTGCAGGGAAGGGAAGAGAAGTCATCACTGGAGATACTCTGACTGCATTCGGTTAAGTAGGGGTGAAAGGTGAAAGGGCACAGGGTCGGATGACAGAAAAGAGGCAACGGAGGAAGATGGCATGGTCACCTGCGTCAAATACTGTTAGGAGGACAAGGGAGACAAGGGACACAGTCACAGAGGATGTTGCTTATAACTCAGTACCGCTCCCAGCTGCCGTTCACTGGCTCTTGTCCATCATCATCATCTTCATAGGCGGTCCCTCGAAGCGAGGATGACTTGCTTCCACGCCGAAAAGGGATGAGTTCACAGGTGTTTCAATGAAGGACCTAATGTTCCAGATCCTGAACTACATCCTGAAGGGTGGAAGATGCCTGTGCGTGGATTTTTTTAACGTGGGGTGACCGTTGCACACCAGCCACCACACGGGCTTGACAGAGCTAGGTCTTGGTTCAGTGGCAAGGGTTAACCAAGACGACTGGAGACCAGCTCTGCTGCACAGACCCAGTGCGCACATACATCGCACAGTGTGGGCTGGCCTGTGCTGCCCCTGGGCCCTGAACTCACGCTTCTCCTGGACCCCGACACTGTTGCAGACATAATAGCTGCCCAATAGTCTCTTCCCACACATTGTCTGAGGTTCCAAATACTCTAACCCTCTGAGACAGTAATGTGTACATACCGCCTCCAATCAGGCATTCCCTCTTCACACCCCCTCCTCATTGGGCAGACCAGACACCAACTGACCAATCACGTCGTTCACCATATCCACAGTCCCCAGAGGATCCCTCCAGTACCTCACCAGCTCACTGACCCCGTTCCCACTCCGACCTCTACCACCTTGGGCCTTTGAAAGTATTTCCCACATTACAACAGTGATTACACATCAACGGTGCTTCATGGGCTGTGACACTTTGGGCTGTGTTAGGTTGTGAAAGGCGAAGTTCTCTTGTTCTTAATATGACCCACAGTAAATGCTGGGTGAGTGTCGCTGTAACAGTGGGAGTGAAGGTGGAAGTGGGGCAGTGAGGAAACGGAGGGAGGGAGGGCACCAAACCGAGGACAGATTATAAATGAAGGTCAGAATACAGAGACCAAACTCACTGAAACAATGTGCGAGAAATCAAATCATCAAAATATTTTGCCTTTGCAGCAGCCGTTAGTTCACGGTGTTTGATGGTTGATCTTATTCACATCCTGTCCCACACAACCACTGACTGTTCCTCCGTGTCACAATAAACACGCTGCTGTATTCTTAGCTTTCTGTTTGGAAACTAAGAGATTAAGGTGTGTGTGTGTGTGTGAGTGCGTGTGTGTGTGTGTGAGTGTGTGAGTGTGAGAGTGTGTGAGTGTGTGTGAGTGTGTGTGTGTGTGAGTGCGTGTGTGTGTGTGTGAGTGTGTGAGTGTGAGAGTGTGTGAGTGTGTGTGAGTGTGTGTGTGTGTGAGTGTGAGTGTGAGAGTGTGTGTGTGTGCGAGTGTGAGTGAGCGTGAGTGTGTGTGCGTGAGTGTGAGTGTGTGTGTGTGTGAGTGTGTGTGTGTGAGAGTGTGTGTGTGTGAGTGTGTGTGTGTGCGTGAGT